>NC_079435.1:11416788-11521788 GCF_903798145.1 Danio aesculapii | reverse complement strand
ACAGTTTCCCCTTCAATCCAAAGACATGTTCTATTGGGTAAGCTAAAATGGCCGTAGTGTATGTGTGTGAATGAGTGTGTATGGGTGTTTCCCAGAACTGGGTTGCAGCTGGAAGGGCATCCACTGCATAAAACATATGCTGGATAAGTTGGGGGTTTCCACTGTGGTGACCTCTGATTAATAAAGGGACTAAGCCAAAGAAAAATGATTGAATGAATGAAAAATAAATAATTGTATATTTTCTAGAAATAAAATGTCTGTTAATTTAGTTTTAGCTATTTAAAATGTATTATTTTTTACTATTTTATATTACTATTAAAGTAATATCTTTGACAAACATAAAAAGGTCTAATTAGGTTGAGCGAAGAGCAATGTTTAAAACAGTCTGTGATAATTTACTTGAGCATTCTTTAAATTTTAAAGGTCTGTACTGGCCCAATACCCACATAAGTAGTTCCGTTCGCTCATCAGTTGAAATAAAATAACTTTTGCATAGATCATGATAAAGACTTTTTTCTTTTTTCCTATGATTACTGGCATGTGCAGGAACCAACTAAATTAATTACAGCAACCTAGACCACACAGCACCTAGGAACCTAGAAGAGGTACACTTTCAACTTTAAGTTTACAAAAAAAAACAGCACCTATGTTTTGGAGAGGTTTATTAGAACCCAGACAACATACACAATTATTTTAATCACTTTCAACAGTGTTTTATGAAAATTCAAAGGGTTTTCTTTAAAATGATATCAAACTTTTGTATTTACACCTCTGCATGTGGATTTGGGAAGCTTTTAAATTTGGGTAGGCAAAATCCAGGCGGAAAGCCCAAAATAGCACTTGACTTTAAAAGATTAATGAATTTTAAAATGAAACATTAAATAATATTAATTTTATTAAAATATTATAATTTTGATTGAATTTTTTTTCAGAATTAAAATGTCTGTGATTTTAGTTTTAGCTGTTTGAAATTTATTATTTTTTACTACTTTATTAGTATTTATTTTTTAATATTACTATTAAAGTAATATCTTTAACTTTTAAAGGTCAAACATTAAAAAAATTTAATTAGGATGAGCGAAGAGCAATATTTAAAACAGTTTTGTTAATTATTATATCATAAAATGAAATGTAATTAATACTTTTTATTACATAAATTATAAAATATAATTTTATTCATTAAAATAAACTAATTTATCTTAATTTGATTAAATAATTATTATTTTGAATTGAAAAATAATTTTTCCAGATTAAAAAGTCTGTTATTTTAGCTTTAGCTATTTAAAACCTATTATTTTTTACTATTATTATTTTTTAATATTACTAATAAAGTAATATCTTTAACTTTTGAAAGTCGAAAGGTCATTGGGATGAGTGAAGAGCAATATTTGAATATTTATGATGTAAATATGATCATTTAGATTTTTTTTTATAGTATATGTTTTTTTCAGAAATAAAACGTCTGGTTTAGCTATTTAAAATTGATTATTATTTTTTATTTTAAAATATTACTATTAAAGTAATATCTTTTAAAGGTCAAACATGAAAAAGTCTAATTAGGATGAGTGAAGAGCAATATTAAAACACTTTTGTCAATTCATTCATTTTCTTTTTGGCTTAGTCCCTTTATCACTCTAGGGTCGCCACAGCGGAATGAACCGCCAACTTATCCAGCATATGTTTTACGCAGCCGCAACCCATCACTGGGAAACATCCAAACACACTCATTCACACACATACACTACGGACAAGTTAGCTAACCCAATTCACCTATACCACATGTCTTTAGACTGTGTGGGAAACCGGAGCACCCAGAGGAATCCCATGCCAACACGTATAGAGCATGCAAACTCCACACAGAAATGCCAACTGACCCAGTAGAGGATCGAACCAGTGACCTTCTTGCTCTGAGGCGATTGTGCTACCCACTTTTGTTAATTATAATATCATAAAAAACCTTATGAATACTTTTTATTACATTTGTTGTATTATAAATTTGATTTGATTTGTTTTATATTTGAGTTATTTTGTCTTTAGCTGTTTAAAATTGTATTATTTTTATTTTTAAAAAGTTACTAAAGTAATATCTTTTAAAGGTCAAACATGAAAAAGGATCTAATTAGGAGGAGTGAAGAAAGAGAGACTGAATGATTAGTCGAAACAGATGCACGCGTGAGCGCATAAAAACCCAAACAGACAGAGAATTCCTGGAATGTCAAGCACACAATGAGCAACATTTAAAGTGTGCAGTGCTGCTCTGATGCTGCTAAATTTGGCTTGGCCTCTGGTTTTATGAACTGACTGAGTGGTTTCAACCAAGCCTGAAAATGATTGGAAGTGACTCCATGTGAAAAGAGCCGTTATTGGCTATATAAATTATGCAGCCTGCAAAAGCCCAACCTTGACAGGGCAAATCTGCAGTGCGGATTGCACTATTGACAGAAACCACATCCTTCTGTTGTAATGAATGCATGACTATGAATCAAATGTATATTGTTTGTTTGCTGTTGTTGTTCTTTTAGGTAAACTGAACTCTTCTTTTATTCTTATTTTTTATTTCATTAATTATTTTTAACACATAAAATATTGTGGTTAACTTACATTTAAGATTTTGAAATTAATTACAATATATTTATGACATGACACAGTGGTGCAGTGGGGAGCACAATTGCCTCACAGCAAGAACGTCACTGGTTTGAGCCCTGGCTGGATCAGTTGGCACTTCTGTGTGGAGTTTGCATGTTTTCCCCTTGTTTGCATGGGTTTCCTCCAGGTGCTCCAAGTCCAAAGATGTGGAATAGGTAAAATGGGTAAACTACATTTTCCATAGTGTATGTGTGTAAATGAGTGTGCATGGGATGTTTCCCAGTGATGGGTTGCAGCTGGAAGGGCATCCACTGTGTAAAACATATGCTGGATAAGTTGGCAGTTCATTCCGCTGTGGAGACCCTAGATTAATAAAGGGACTAAGCCGAAAAGAAATTAATAAATATTTATGACATCTATGTTATACGGTTAGATTCATGTGCAAAGTTGAGTTTTAATTAATTACATTTATTGTATTAAGCGAAATGTGACAAATGTATGACTTTTTTCTATTCTGTTCTATTTGCAACATTTAATTTTAGACTTTACTAACAATAGAAAAGTTTTACTAACAATTAGTGAGTTTTTATTAAATGCATTAAATACACAATTATTCATTTTTTTAACATTTAAGAATACAAGAACGTAAACAAATGCATAGAAGACATGAAATGATGTTAATACATAACCCATATGAAATGTAAAACTATTTTGCTGCCTTCTTTTTTTTTGTTGATTCAAATTAACTTTTCTAGTCATCTCAACTTAAGGGAGAGAGGAGACGAAAGTAACGTGGGACAAAGTAACAAATCGATTTTCTTGAAACCTTGACAGCATTTGATTTCCAGGCTATAAATGCACATTCAGCATGCAACCCTTGATGGAGCTGTCAAATTTTAGCTGATTTCGGGAGTGTGTCCTGCAGTCTTTTTCCTTACTATATAAGTTGTGTTTCTCTTTTCATGTGTCACACTAATGATCAATATACATGTTATATAGTGCAATAACACATCCTTGAGTTTGCAATCTCTGTTTTTGAGTTTAAAACTAAATTAGGTTTAAAAGGCAAGAGTACCTGTGGGGATGAAAGTAACACTGTTATTTATGTCCCACTGCTAATAGCCATGCCTTATATTTTTGCTTCTACATTAGAGTTTGCAATGTTTGGAGTCAGATGTTTTAATAAATGTATGCATATTTCCAATAATAATTTTAAAAGTTAATTAAAAAATGATAGAAAATGTTAACATTTTGCATTGTTGGGTTGGTTTTGACATATTTGATGCAAGTGAAATTTAAAATGAAAATGCAGTTTAATATTTTTTGCAAAAATAAAAGACTAAATATGCTTGCAGAGAACATTAACAAAGTCAGATGTATTTAAAAAAAATAGAAATGAAAAAAAAAAAGATTATGCCAGTAAATCTAGCAAATATTGTTACTTTTGACCCAGCCCTGTGTTACTTTCGTTCCTGTCGATGTGGTTGAAAATGTGCAAATTTTGTTTAAGTTAAGTTAAATTGGAGTTTTTCTACATTAAAATAACACCTGATTTAGATATATATACCACTCTTGTGAGTTAGCAACCACAGCAAAAATATATTTCTCCTAAAAACATTATCAAAAAAATGTTACTTTGTCCCCACTTTCCTCTACATGAAACTAACTAAAAAATAAAGTTAAACTTTGTATAACTTCAAAACTGTAGTTGAAACCTAATTAACGTATTAAAATGTCAAAGCAACCTAAAAATATTTGTTGACTTGACTTTTTGTCATTATTTTTAACAGTGTGTAGAAAGCTTACAGTTTTAATTTTAAAATTATCTATCTATCTATCTATCTATCTATCTATCTATCTATCTATCTATCTATCTATCTATCTATCTATCTATCTATCTGTCTGTCTGTCTGTCTGTCTGTCTGTCTATCTATCAGTCTGTCTGTCTGTCTGTCTGTCTATCTATCTATCTATATCTTTCTATCCCTTTTCAGCAGCATTTCTCTCATGTCCAATTAGATTAATTTAGGGCTTCAGTTCTGTCCAAACATCTCCCCATCTGTTCCTCAGTCTTAAATTACAAAAGAGGGTCGACTCAATCAGGTTCACACAAACTATCGTCATTACGGCTGTTAAAATGCACTAGTAATGGATCTGCCGTGATCATTTCAATTATTTAGCGTTTAGATTGGTGGAGTTTAAGCGCAGGGGGGTCTTGGCCAGTTTGATTTGATACCCGCCATGACAGATCTGTCACTTGCAAGAAGAACAACCTTGGGCTGTTAGAGAATATTAGAGGATCTGAGATCGTCTGCTAAATTGGTTCAAGATGGCGCCAAGAATGCGGGAAAAAAATGTCGGTTGCAATAAGCGGTGTATATATTTCCCGCGATTATTTGAGTGAATAAAGCTACATACTGGAAAATACTAGCCTGTAGTTCACTGGATTATACTTGGAGTTGTATTTTGTTTGGAAAGAAGAGGCTTTTACCTATTATAAACACTGAGGAGAGTTTGTTCACCGCCTCAGTGTTTTTTCTTTTTTTTTTTCTAGTTTGGGAAAGTACTGGTTCATTTTCTTGACGTCACCGTTTGGCCTTGCAGCTATGCTCAGGACTACATATTTTGAGGACAATTGGTTAAGTGGAGTTAAACTGTTGCCTTTTCCTCCTCGAGGTACCTTCTCTTTTGATCCCACCGTCTCTGGCGCCTTCCAAAACGCAGCTCGTCTGGCTCTCTAAATGAGAGAGAAGAAAACTCAGCTCGCTTCTCAGCTGAGCCTTTTGTAACCTTAAAAGCCCGTGACATGCCTTAAATTGCCTAAGTATTGTGTAACTTACAGCCCTTTCGAATCAATTTCTGCCTTCACAAAAGCTTTTTCTCAATAAAGCAACCATGAAAAGTTTCCATATACTTTAGAAATGCTTCTTTAAAAGTCAGGCGTTTTATTTTTTTTAGCAGGAAAAAAAACAAGATTGATTTGATGAAAATTAGTTGTTTGAACTATTTTCGTTTTTAGAAATAACATATCATGGTTATTTTTTCGCCTTTTAACGAGCCCTATAATTAGGCCTACACTTTTCTGGTCGTTGGACTTATACCTCAGAAGTTTATAGCATGTTCGCCATAAACAGGTGTACTATTTCACATTACCTGTTAATGACTTTATTTATTTTACTTGAAAATTTTCTTCAACGTTGAGTCCTATAATATTTCACAAATAAGGCAATTCGGTTATAGCTTTAGAAGTTGCTTTATAGAAGCTGAAAAAAATGAATGAATAAATGTTTTGCTATATAGAGCCTGTATAAGCCTATAAGCTACAAGGCCATACAGTGCTCAGCATATACACCCCATTTTGAAAATTAATATTTTTATCCATTTCTTAGTGAATATATGAATGTATTTTGGTGCATTTAAACAAAACAGATTTATTAAACAGATATATTTATTAAAATAATATTTTAGTCACCAAACATATTTAGACATTAAAATATAGTACAATTAAAATTCATGCAAAATATTGCAAAAAAAAAATTTACAACCTACAACTTTTCTTGATATTTTTATTTTTCGTCTCTTTTAAATTTGTATATAATGTTTTATAACATATACATTTGGGTGTAGTAGTTTTTGGACCGTTATCGTAAGTTATTTTGTTAAGATTTGAAACTCCAGAAACTCCAGATTTAGTTTCAGTTCTGACTAAACTAATGTATCTGCACAAATATAATATTGTATAGCATCTTATTAAAAATATGAATTTAAAAGATAGATTTGTGAGGGATGTAGTTGTACTTGAGTACTTGTTTTTTAAATATTTCCCAAATGATGTTTAACAGAGCAAGGAATTTTTCACAGTGTGTCTGATACTTTTTCTTCTGGAGAAAGTCTTATTTGTTTTACTTCTGCTAAATCATTTGAACTCTTCATATATATATATATATATATATATATATATATATATATATATATATATATATATATATATATATATATATATATATATATATATATATATATATATATATTAGTAATTAGTGTAATTATATGAGAATACTTTCTTATAAAGATAATAATCATCTTTAATTCAAATATGATAACAGTTAAAATAAATTATATTTTGGAACAGGCTAGTCCGGTTTTCTTGTTTATCGTGTATTCCTATATGACCAAAGTTTTGGTGTGGAGTAAATCCATTGTGCCTTTTCAATGGCTTCTCGACAGTCGGATACAGATACTTCGAGAGCTTCCCCACTGTTTAATTGGGCTAAAATTGGTCTACTTTGTGCTCCAGAGAGTCAAGAGCCCCGAGGCCATCTATACATCATCTCAGCAAGACATCCGCGATTAAGTACTCATTTTTCTCAATATCCCCTTGATGTCTTGGTGTCAACTTGACCACATGACTTCTAAGGGCTCGCTTTTGATTGGTCCGAGCGCGCCTCGGGAGGGAGGACATTTTCACCAATGAAAACGAGGCTTTTGTGGGACAGCTGGTCGAGCGCGCACGCTGATTGGTGCAGAAAAGTTTGCGAACTATTATAACAGCGCAAAGGGACGGAGTGTGTAAGAAGTTGTTGAGACGTGACCGTATATGCAGCAGTGCGCGGCGGATGGTTAACGATGAATTCTCCTAAGGGACCCGTTGAAACGACAGCTCAAGAAAAGTCGGAGTCGGACAGCGAGGAAAGTCAAAATCCGAGAGATATGACCACTGACACAGGACATAAAGCCAAGAAGACTTACCTCCCGTTCAGTGTTGAATCCCTGATGGCCAAATCCAGCTGCCAGCAGGTCGCGTGTTCTCCGGCTCTCCAGCATCCGAGAATAGGACATGGTCAGGACTTAGTAAGGACTTACTTTGTAGAGAAAGCCAAAGTTTCTGTGGACACTTTGTCGAGTGTTTCGGACAGTCTAAACGACGACAGTGAAGAACTAAGCGATAAGGAACAGAGCACTTGGTCAAACTCTTCATCTTTCACATCTCCTCCTCGTAAGTATACCATTTACAGTCATTAAAGTGTTTTGTTTATGATCATATACTTTTTCTTTTAAATTTTTTAAATATAATATAAATGCTATACAGCATTTAGATTTAATATAAACTATTCATAAAATAAAAACTGATTGAAAATATTTTAGTGAATTAATTTAATTTAAAGATGAATTATTTGGTATAGGCTAAATGTAAAAAGGGGGGGGGGATAAAACACTAATGCTTGCACAGCAATTTAAGAAGGTTAAAATTTATAAAACAGTTTAATTAATTTGTGGTTTTATGATAGTAATAATAATAATAATAATAATAATAATAATATTGTTTATGAGGATGAAGCAATATTTAAAACATTTTAACCAGCATAGCTTTTTCAATAAATCGCACTTGTAAACAGAATTTACTGACAACAACCTTTATTTATCAAACCTTACATAGGCCTAATTGTAATAATAACTAGTAATTAAATGGTAATTGTAATTCAATATTTTATTTTACACTTAATGCAAATTTGTTTGGCAGCAATTCATGTTAAAAGCCTTTTTAAAAGGCTAATTAGAAAAGCTGCAACGTGAATATTTTGGTCAGTTCTGAAAGAAAGAAAGAAAGAAAGAAAGAAAGAAAGAAAGAAAGAAAGAAAGAAAGAAAGAAAGAAAGGGAGTTGTAAAAATGCACAAGAAGAAAGATATAATAAATATAGAAAAGTTGCAAACACATAGATTAAGTATAAAAAAAGAAAGAAAGACACAAAGAAAGAAACTCAAATGCACAAGGAATTTATTTTGAAGCGTTTTGCAGTTTGTAATAATAATAATAATAATAATAATAATAATAAAAATAATGATAATGATAATAATGATAGGCCTACATATAACCAGACAAATTGCATACCCAAAAGTTTTCATGTCATTTTAAAGAACGAAAGAAACCAAGCAAGCAAGAAAGACTGTAAAAATGCATCACGAAGCTAGGCTATTTTGGACAGGTTTTCTCATTTCTAAATTAATAACAGTTTGTTCGCCGTTTCGTCCAGGTCACCCGAGCCCAACGCCGTGCACCTTACGCAAGCACAAGACGAACAGGAAGCCGCGCACACCGTTCAGCACCTCCCAGCTGCTGTCGCTCGAGCGCAAGTTCAGACAGAAACAGTACCTCTCTATCGCCGAACGGGCCGAGTTCTCCAACTCCCTCAACCTTACCGAGACTCAGGTCAAGATCTGGTTCCAGAACAGGAGGGCGAAAGCCAAGAGACTCCAGGAGGCCGAGCTGGAAAAGTTCAAATGCGCGTCCAAACCGCTTCTGGCCCCGTTCGCGCTGCCGTTCCCTCTGGGATCTCCATCATCTCTGTACGGACCTCCTGCCTCGTTCCCACGACCCGTTCCGATGCCAGGACTATTTAACGGACCCGTGTCCTATGGGATGTATTATTTGTCTTAAAAACTTTTTTTCTTCCACTCTGAGATGATTTGAGAGACGTTTACATAAGTCACAGGGAAAATTATATATATGAGCTATGGTAATGGCACTATTAAGTGCTGAATAATACTAACGAACAACATGTACTTTTGTAATTATTCTGAGGAACCGCTTTTAATTACAAACAGTAGTAAATAATAGGCTAGAATCGTCATGGATTGATTCGGATTGATTCGGTAGTGTCACATTTAGGCCTACCCAGTTCCACAAAGCCACATGAAATCCTGGAAACAAGTTTCTGTATTTGTGTCGAGTTTTATTCTTTGTGTTGTATACTGACGTGCTCTTGTAGAGCAGGTATAGATGTGTAACTCTTTTACGATCATCTGACACGGAGGTTATCCGTCAGATAAGTACTTATTATTGGCCTTATGTTGGAAGTGCCTTGAAAGACCAAATATTTATTAGTTTAAAATAAAAAATATTCTTTCTTAAGTTTAACCTTTTCCCTTTTGTTTATTCTGTTCATAATATCTGACAACGATTATTTGTTTTGGCAGCAATTAAACAAATGTTTTCTGTGAAAAACATTTTAATCAATTTGTAGAATGGGAACATCGGTGGAAATTATTATTTTTTTAATCAAGAGAAATGTTGCATGCATTAAAAAAATTGCAACATTATACAACATTTTTCTTGATTTTATAATTTGACTATATTTGTGTACATCGGCTTCGTCAAAACTCCGTCTTCATATTATGGTAAAATTAACGTGCATTTTCAAACGGTAAAATGAGATGAATATTAAGGATTATTAAAGTCACATATTTAACATGTTGGGCTTTATAAACCACCAGAAGTATACGGCCATGACTGAAATTTAAAATCAAAATGACAAAACAAAAAATTCTGCTGGAAAAAAAAAAACAATAAAGAAACCATCACAGAAATAACATTAAGCATTACAAACCATCAAATTCTAACCATAAAAAATAATGCAATTTAATGGTGTGTAGTGTCTTTGGACATATTGGTTTCAACATGCACCAATAAAATACCCAAAGCCCCAAAGGAACATTATAGTTTACATTAAAACCAAATACAATTTACAATGTAATTTACAGCCTATCTGTTAAATCCATTACAAATTATATAATGGTCCCATTTTTGTCCAAGAGAAGAGACAAATTGAGTAATCTATGCAGTTTTGTTAAGCAATGTGTTGCTCTTAATAGCTGCCAGTTGAACACAAGTTAACAACTTAAAAGGTTGCTTAATTTGTTTATCATTTACTGCAAAATTACAGAGGAAATTACTATAATAAGAATAGTCATATTTGCATGTTCACACTGCAACACAACTGTTAATGCTCTTAGGCTATAATATTTTTTATTGAATAACATTTTTCCTTACACAGAGAAAATGAATACTATATTATTATGTAATTACTTAGGTGATTATGTCTTAAATTTCCTTTATTTGCTGTAATGTTATGCTTTTTTATTTAAATCACAACAAGTTTCGGAAATGCTGACCCTTGTCTGGTCTATTTGTTTATTGTGCAATAGATGGCGCCATCGTAAACTCTTCAACAAAATAGCATATTACTGTCTGTTTGAACCATAAAAAGTAGTTTCTATTCATTTCTACTCATGTTTTTAGGTGACACGTTAAGTACAGTAGTTAGCTTCACTTTTCTTTTTAAGCATTACAAGGAAAAAAAATCCTCATCTTAATGATCTAATAATTTCTCTTTCAAAGCAGTCCGTTTCAGCGCACTAAAATATTCCTCAATCACAAGCATTGTGATTTGCCGCACTGTCAGTGAGTCACAAAAGCATCTAAATGACAAGCAGCAAAAAACGTGTGCCTTATGCTGGATGTCAATTTTCTGTTCTCAGATGGCCTTTATTACACATCATTATCCACCAATTTAAATCTTAAATGATATTTCAATTGTATTTTTCACATCAATAGACATTTGATGAAGCGGATTAAGAGCGATTATGAAATGACGTCGATTTGGATTTTTAGTGGTCAGTTTAATTCGCCAAATATTTATAAAGGTGGTCTTCCATTTTTACCCCCAGATATTACTGAGAGAAAATACGAGGGTTTGGAAGACCACTTATAAAAGGTATACTTCCTATACAGATGGCAAAATACACTCTTAAAAGGTAATTTGTAACGAATTTCTATGGATTACTTGAGTTTAGTAACGGAATACAAATGACATCGAAAAAATAACTCTTTAAATTTTACGATTGGGTTAAATTGTACTTAATTGACCCTAATTAACCATAATAAATTAATTGACCTAATCAACACTAACCCTAATTATTTGGATGATCATGTTTTAAATTTCCTTTATTTATTGTAATTTTATGCTATTTTATTTAGATCACAAGATCATATATTGATCATATATTCACTTAGGTAATACATATTATATATATACTGGTAAAAAAATCCTGGTTGCCTTAAATTTTTTTATCTGAATTTTTTAAAATCTGAATCAAATTAACCTTATACGTCCATTGAAAATTTGTTAAACTGACTTAAAACAGCTTGCGTTACTTATAAAATTAAGTAAGAACATGATTACCTTAGTTTAATAACTTACAATGACCTAAAAACATATGCTGACAGGACTAATTGATTACATAATCTTTTCACACTGTACTTATGTTGTTTTTTAAACTACTAAAGTGTTAATTAAAGTCAATGCTGGAATTTGAACTCTGCTATTTCACTTCCAAAGTTCACAGAGATTAAGGTCACATAATGTAACTGGATTACATGGACAACAAAACAAAACTTGCAAATTACAAATATATTTAACATATTTTAAAAATATAACTGAAATTCGAGCCGAAAAGATACTCAGATACTCAGAAAAAGATACTCAGCCGAAAAGAAAATTAATGAATGAACTGCAATTCGATTACCACCCTCACGAGAAAACGTAACTATTTTACGTTTTGTCAGTTTAGTGGCTAATTCGTATGAGTTCAGTCGTACGAAATTGTACGATTTTAAAAAAGAGATGTGGGCACCTAACCCCACCCCTAAACCCAATCGTCATTGGGGGATGAGCAAACCGAAGTAAATTGTACGAATTAGCCACTAAATCAAAAAGTTACGAATTGCCGTGAGATTGTGTTGGAAATACAGTTTGTATGAAGGACTCATTGTTTGTTACGTTTTTGGTTGCAATGGGTTACTATTTGCTACACTTAGTTTAACTGCATTTCACTGTTTACAATCAAACCACAAGGCTTGCAGAAAGCCAGAACTGGGTTAATAAATCTTCCTGATTATATGACGACAGGTTGTTTTGCTCAGTTGCAGAGGTCACTGTTGCAGCACATAGCATTGACCTCTTCATTTAATGTATAGATCAAGCAGAACGATCTGGTCATACAGGAACGGATAAAGCCAGAACCTGCAGAAAACAACCATTAATATTGCATCAGACGTGTACTATAATGTTGGTAAAAATTAATGTTTAACAGAGCAAGGAATTTTTCACAGTATTTCCTATAATATTTTTTCTTCTGGAGAAAGTCTTATTTGTTTTATTTCGGCTAGAATAAAAGCAGTTTTTAATTTTTTAAAAAACTTTTAAGGTCAATATCATTAGCCCTCTTAAGCAATATATATTTTAAAATTGTCTACAGAACAAACCATTGTTATACAATAACTTGCCTAATTACCCTAACTTGCCTAGTTAACCAATAGTTAAGCCTTTAAATGTCACTTTAAGCTGAATACTAGTATCTTGAAAAATATCTAGTCAAATATTATTTACTGTCATCATGACAAGGATAAAAGAAATCAGTTATTAGAAATCAGTTGTTAAAAACTATCATGTTTAAAAATGTGTTTAAAAAAATCTTTTCTCCTTTAAACAGAAATTGGGGCAAAATATACAGGAGGGCTAACAATTCTGACTTTGTATTCTGACTGTATATTGTGATGCTGGCTGAATTTACCCAGTAAATGAGGCCTGAACTTGATGTGTGCGCAGACATCGAAGCTTCCAAGACATGTCTGCACTGATGGAGTACATTGGAGGCTAGTCCCTTTGGAAATACACAGATTACACTTCAACGCCATTACAGTGAATGATACACGAGCAAGATCTGAGTCAGAAAAAGAGAGAAGGAGAGAAAAAAAAACATTCATAAAGCATGCCAAGTGTGATTTCATCAGGTAGGACATGTTGCTGGATTACCATCTAGACTCACCAGCCTCTTTATTAGGTATACCTTACTAGTATCGGGTTGGACCCACTTTTTCCTTCAGAACTAGAAATATTCCTCAGAGATTTTGATCCATATTGACAAGACTGCATCACGCAGTTAATGCAGATTTGTCGGCTGCACATACATGATGCGAATCTCCCGTTCCATCACATGCCAAAGGTGCTTAATTGGATTGAGATCTGGTGACTGTGGAGGCCATTTGAGTACAGTGAACTCATTGTCATTTTCAAGAAACCAGTCTGAGATGATTCGCGCTTTATGACATGGCACGTTATCCTGCTGGAAGTAGCCATCAGAGGATGGGTACACTGTGGTCATAAAGTGTGGTGCACTGCTGCCTTTCTATCAGCTTGAACCAGTTTGGCCATTCTTCTCTGACCTCTGGAATCAACAAGGCATTTGCGCCCACAGAACTGCCGCTCACTGGATATTTTCTCTCTTTCGGACCATTCTCTGTAAACCCTAGAAATGGTTGTGCGTGAAAATCCCAGTAGTTCAGCAGTTCCTGAAATACTCAGACCAGCCCGTCTGGCACCAACAACCATGCCACGTTCAAAGTTTGAACTGCAGCAGACCGTCTTGACTATTTTCTGCATGCGTAAATGCATTGAGTTGCTGCCATGTGATCGGCTGATTAGAAATTTGCATTAACCAGCAGTTGGATAGGTGTACCTAATAAAGTGGCCGTGTATGTTGAGTGTATGTTGATACTGATAACATTCCAATCAGCCAACCAAAATTAACGAATTTTGAAAAAGTTTACAGTTTATGTTTAGTTTGGGCTTAGAGTTAAGATTATGATCTTCTATGATTGTTATCCAACTATTATTCCTCTTTGATGTTGGGGATAATTTACAGTTATGGTTGGGGGTATGGATAGATTACATTTTTAACAAATATGAGATTACAGGACATAGATGTTAATCCAGGATCACGCCCACCCATAAAGCACTGGTGTTAAAAAAAGAAAACATTACACACACCAAAACACTCAAATTGCTGCTTGTTCAAACTACTTATTTAAAACGAGTTGAATCAGCACAATTATTTTGTGTGTTTTTTTGGACAACTTAATTGTTTTATGTTCAATCCACCAAAATTTGTAAAAATTATTAAGTTACTTAATCGATTTGTGTTGGGACAACATGATGTACATGTACTGTACATTTTTTTTTAACTCAAGCGAAGTTGTCACGCTTTGCCTGCACTGTAAAACAGCTGGAGTTCAACTGTGGCTGAGGAAGCCAAGAGTTTCTTACTCAAGGACATCCACAATTTCAAGAAGAATCTCTTTTGTTATTAAAGAGGAACTATTATGCTCTTCTTACAAGACAAAATGTGTCCCAATAATGTTCCTGTAAAGCGTCAGCTCCAAATACTCCACAGAATATTAAGTATACCATTTATATAGATGGGCAATTTTAAATGGTAGTAAGACATGCCATTTTCATGTGTGTCTCTTTAAACGCAAATAGCTGCTAAAAGAAGGTGGAGTCTTTACAGCAGGAGTCTCAGATATTTAACAACACCTTGGTTTGACTTTGATTATCGCGTCTGTGTCATGGGAAGTTCTTCCTCAATGTAAGTCTATCTAAACTCCTGTTGCATAGTTTTCTGTCCACCCTGGATGTGGCATACTGACAAAAATGCAAACTGTTTACAATGGGCATCTTTCGCATTTAGTGTAGCTAATATTTGTTGGTGTGTTTAAAAATAATGAAGAAATATAGCAGCAAACAAACTTCCAATATCAATGCCTCATAGTGAATGCCCATAAGACTGGTTTAAACACAATCTTAGACAAAGGATTATGTTTGATAATGGTATGGAGCCTAGCATTTTTACAGTGAATGCTGGGTTCTTCTAACTCAGTTTTTAAACTGAGAATTTGGGTTTGTGCATGCGTATTTAAGCCAAAATTGCTTTGAAACAGCACTGTATAAGATTCTAATATGCGACTACAACCTTGTACCTAATATGTGTGTGGAAGTAGGATCAGATTCAGTAATTGATTGAGAAATGCACTGAAAAAAGTGTTGCATGCAAAACTGTTGCAAACAATTTATTTGTGTTGAATTTAAACATAGAAATTAAATTTAATAATGTTCAACTTAATTTGTGTGTTTAAATTCAGCCCAAATAAATTGTTTACAACCACTTAACGTAAAAAAAAATTAGCAAATCCAAGGAATCATCTTTGAATAATTTTTTTCAGTGTGGGAAATGAAAAGACTTACCATGAGTAAAAATCACCAGGATGCAAACAGCACAAAGTTTCTTCATCTTCATTTGTCTTGTATGTCTGGCACTAAATAATAAATGTTAAACTGGTTCAGATTTGACCACACTAGGGACAATAGGCTTCTATATGCCAGTCTTACCAATAAGCTGCTGGACTTTCTCACTCTGTAGATGGACACAATTGAACTGATACACTTTAAAACAGTCAGTGGGAGGATTCTCAAAATGTGCGTCATCCACAGTCTTTCCAACCAAAGGTGATAATTAAATGGTCAAGAAATATAGAGTGTGTAACAATATATACTGTAAATATTTTTAATAAAAATGTAAATTACTATATATTTAAATATAGAAGTATAGGAGACCATTTGATGATTGTTAGTTTCTCTGGATTTCTAATTGAGTAAAATGTCAAAATATATCAATATATTATTCATTTAAAGATCTGAGAACATTTCTGTTAGCAAAATATAGACTTTTTTTCTTTAGAAAATGAGAGTTAACTAGAACATAACCAATGTTTTTATTTGTTGTGATTGAAAGTTGGAGTTATTCCATCAAGTATTGATTTATTAAATCTTCTAAAGTTGGTACTTGATACTTTTTTGTTAATAAAATGAATATTAATCTTATAACCTTTTAATAATATATATTTTTTGTTATAAAAAGCATTAAAACAAATGCTTTAAAGGCAAGAATTTTTTCTCTGAAAAAGGTCAAAAGTCAACAAACTAACAGCACCAATCAAAGTAAACATTAAAATACAAATATATCTAAGCAAAACTGAATACACACCTTATGATCTTGTAATACTTTATAGTTGTT
Source organism: Danio aesculapii (assembly GCF_903798145.1). NCBI lineage: Eukaryota > Metazoa > Chordata > Actinopteri > Cypriniformes > Danionidae > Danio > Danio aesculapii. Next base: position 11,505,453 of record NC_079435.1, on the reverse strand, counting down.
TTTATTATTTTATGCAACAAAAAATTAACATAAACCTTATAACCTTTAATAATATCTAGTTTTTTAAAATTATTTCATGCATAAAAATGCTGTAAAGGACAACATTTTTATTCTGAAAAATAACAAAAAGCCAACAAACTATTAACACTAGCAATCAAAGTAAACAGTAAAATACAAATATACCTAAACATGAATAAAATGTGAGTTTTATTAGTACTTTCTTTTAGTAAACCTCTAATTTGTTCTATATTTATTATCAAAATCAGCTATTTTTCTTGCTGAGGCATGCATGATCTGAACACTGTGGAATATTGTTTTTTTACACTGTTACTTTTTTATCTAAGAATTAATAATGATTTGCAACATTTGTGCTGCAGCAGTGTAATGCCTGTTGGTTATTTGTGAAACAGCACAAAGGCTTCATTCAGTGATGATACATGGTGAACTAAGACTGGTGTCTTGAATTTTATCAACATATTGAACCGCCAAGGTCACACAGAAATACAGTAACACTTGTACTATTGTCATATGCACAACCAACTATAAATAAAGTAGGATTATGAGAAATTATGAGAGTATTTGTGAGTTCACTCAAAAGATATACAGTCAACAGGTAAAATATAGAAAAAAATACAGCTACGGATATATAGCATAATTATAGCATAATTTTTGTGACACTATACAACAATAATTGAATATATGTTACTGTGAGAGGTAGGTTTAGGGCAATTGCTGGAGTAAACATTAATAAATACACAATTTAACCGGTAGGCCTATTTTAATAATATAAAAAATAAATCTTATTAATTCTGGCCAAACACTGTAAACAAAGTCCCTTTAATAACTAACTTTATTGTTACTTTTATAGTTATATAAAAATATCTATATAGAAAAAAGTTTTATAGTTAATTGTTAATTTTATTGCTATGAAATACACTTGATCACGGCTGTAGATTACCTATAATGCACTCTGAGACATTTCGCGTCTAATAAATTCCCGCGTCTGACCACAAGATGGCGTCCACAGCGGAGTCCTATCGAGTATTGGCGTAAGTTTCCAAATAAATCATCAATTAATTGTTTATTTAATGTTTTTATTCGTGACAGAAATCTAAATGTCGTTTCATTACTAATAGAACATTTGATAAGTGTTAAATAACCATCTGACCAAGACGTTGAAATTTGGCTGAGGGGTTTAATCAACCAGCAAAACACAAACAAAACAACATCTCTTCCGGTGTACTGAGTGCTCGAATTCATAGGAATGGTCAATGAGAGTTTATAAGAGTGAGTTTAAAAACCTTTAATCTTTGCTTTAACCCCGATGTGGTGTTGGGGATGTTTTCACCCACTCTGGGGTGATTTTGAGTCTTAGTTTGGCCATAACTTTTCCTGTGTTTTAGCTAGCAGAATGATTTTTGCTGACAAGAATTTCACTACCCTTGTGTGATGTTAGGGATGAAAACATCAACTAAATTAAACTGCGGTGAAAATGCATCAGATAAATATTTTTTCACATTTTTTGCAAATCTGTTAATCAACCTCAGTCCTGATCAAACCTGCCGAATACTTTAAATGCCAAATTCATAAACGATGTCACCGATTTGGTGAAAAACATACACATTGGCGTATTTTCAATATAAAAAGTAATTATGGACTGGATTTTATTTTACCTTTTACCAAGGTCTTGAACATGTGAAACAACATTGCCTTTGATGCATTGTTTTTGATTAATTTTCTTTTTTTTCTCCCTAATTTAGTTGGTGGCTGTTTGTGCCCCATTGACTTCCAATATGACCACATTTTTTGATTACAAAACCATGACACCATATAATCATGCATTTTTGATTATTGGTGATTTTCCCTGTAGGGAAGAGGTAAAATTTGTCATTTTTAATGTTGATCATTAGTTGGCACCATTAACCATTTCGATAGGCCTGTGCAAAATCAAGTTAGATTTCTGGATTTTATATGGAGTACAACATCAAATTAAAGTGTGTATGTATGTCTGTGAGAGTGTGGGGGTGACCTTTACGCACTTATCTTAATGTGTCTGAGAAAATCAAAATATGAGCAATTCCAGCATTATGGATGTGACATTTGATATAGAAAGTATCTGTTAACATTATATTGAAACATCTGTTTATATTTTCCAAAACAACTAACCACAGAGTTAAGGGATCAGAAAAATATCAACCTTTAAACATTTTTTATATTTTAAATGAGGAAAATAAACATGCGTTATGGATGTGACCAAAAAAGTCTGCAAGTGTACAGTATACAACACACTTTGTAGAAATTCTGTGAATTAAACTACACAACCCAAAATAAATAATGCTCATCAACTGCATATTTTATTTTACATTTTTGTATTTATGAGGAAAAAAGCTTGGTTATGGATGTGACGTCTCTTCGTTATGGATGTGACAGATGTTAAATTGGCACTTGTGTGACTTTGGTAAATCAAATATAATTGTTTGAAAACACTGACAGAGACATTTTTGAGGATTATTACAGTTCTGTAAAATACAAAAGGGTTTCGCTATTTTGGTAAAAACTGAATTTTTTTACGGCAATGTTGACATTTTCATGAAATTGCTTATATGCATCTCAGCTTTTAGAACTACATGGAGTAAACATAAACAAAGACTGTGTATTTATGCACCATCAAATGTGGTTATAACGGAAGTCAATGGGGCAAAAACAGCTACCAACAGTAAATTAGGGAGAAAAAATGAAAATCTAACAATGCATCAAATGTTTACTAATCATTCACATATCCAAGACTAATAAAACGTAAAGAAATCCAGTCCACAATTACTTATTATATTGAAAATATGTAATTTTGTGTGTTTTTTTCACCAAATCAGTGATATCATTTGTGAATTTGGCAATTAAAGAGTTAAAATCCTATAATTGTGAACATCATACATTTGAACAGTGCACAAGTGTTAACAAAGGATGTCGTAATTACTACTGGTTACAAAAAATTAATTCAGTAAAAACAGAGCATCAAATTAAACTTTTCAGATAGATATTGTTATAGATATGCACCGAATTGCTGCCATGTCATTGGGTGATTAGCTTGTTTAAGAAGCAGTCCAAAAGGTGTAACCAATAACATGGCCAGTGAATGTTTTGAGAAAATTGTCACTATTTTATTTTCTGTCATTGACCAAATTAACAAGGGTTATATTTGCTTATATATATATATATATATATATATATATATATATATATATATATATATATATATATATATATATATATATATATATATATATATATATATAGCTTATATATATTATATGCTTATATTTATATCTTTAGTCTTTCACAGATAAAACTGATACAAAAGTTTTCATTAATTCATAATATATGACAGATTTAGCAATAAAGAGAGAGCCAACTGTTTGATAGAGTGAGGCTAACCTACGCTTTATTCAATGCAGTACAGTATCAGGTGACTTCTCTAAACCAGAACACAGAGGACAGACTGCACACACCAGTATGAACAAGAAGAGATGCTCAGCATCCTGTCACAGGTGGGTAACAAATGATAAAATAATCTTTTTAGTGGCTGTCGACTGAAGAACAGCACTGGATTTATGTGCAAGGATGTGCTTAAAAAAGCTTATTAAATAAAAAAAAAGAGCTACCTGACATCACTCCCTTTAAGTGCTGCTGAAAGCATTTTACAACACCTCAAACACAAATCAAAAATATATTATTGCAAATTATTAAAACTATATACATGACAAACACACATCATTTCATAATCATAAAAAAACATAAAAAAAACCTCTGTAATTAAAATTTAAAGTAGGAATTCCTTCAACAGGAGGAAGATTAAGTTAAAAGTATAAAAGAGGAAAAATAATTTTAATAATAAAATAACAAACACTGTAAGATGTATTTTCCCTGCTGAGAGAGTGAAGTAACCTGCACAAGAGCTCAAAAGATGACATTTCTGAAGATGAAATAAATACATTATTAAAACCAATGATTACTGTAATATATATATATATATATATATATATATATATATATATATATATATATATATATATATATATATATATATACTCAGAGTGATGGAGGACTGTCTTACAATACTTTTAAACTAAAACAAAAAAGTAAGTAAATAAATTAAAAATACAGGAGTTATTGTGCCAGATAACAGGAGAGTACACCAAAAATGTTTTATGTTTCATGTTTCAAGCCTGCCTGTACTTTGAAAAGTGTATATATATATATATATATATATATATATATATATATATACACACACAGTTGGAGTCAGAATTATTAGCCCCCCTGAATTATTAGCCCCCCTGTTTATTTTTTCCCCAATTTCTGTTTAACAGAGAGAAGATTTCTTCAACAGATTTCTAAACATAATAGTTTTAATAACTCATTTCTAATAACTGATTTATTTTATCTTTCCCATGATGACAGCAAATAATGTTTGACTAGATATTTTTCAAGACACTTCTATACAGCTTAAAGTGACATTTAAAGGCTTAACTAGGTTAATTAGGTTAACTAGGCAGTTTAGAGTAATTAGGCAAGTTGTTGTATAATGATGGTTTGTTCTGTAGACAATCGGAAAAATACATAGCTTAAAGAGGCTAATAATTTTGACCTTAAAATGGTTTTTAAAAAACTGCTTTTATTGTAGCCGAAATAAAACAAATAAAACTTTCTCCAGAAGAAAATATATTATCAGACATACTGTGAAAATGTCCTTGCTCAGTTAATCATTCATTCATTTTCTTTTCGGCTTAGTCCCTTTATTTAATCTGGGGTAGCCACAGCGGAATGAACCACCAACTTATCCAACACATGTTTTACGCAGCGGATGCCCTTCCAGCTGCAACCCATCTCTGGGAAACATCCATACACACTCATTCATAGTCATACACTACAGACAATTTAGCCTACCCAATTCACCTGTACCGCATGTCTTTAGACTGAAGGAATGTTGGACTGAGGAAACGCCGGGAGAACATGCAAACTCCACACAGAAACGCCAACTGACCCAGTCAAGGCTCGAACCAGTGACCTTCTTGCTGTGAGGCGACAGCTTTACCTACTGCGCCACTTCGTCACCACTCTATTAATCATCATTTCGGAAATCAAAGGGGGGCTAATAATTCTGACTTCAACTACATATATATATATAGCTACTAGTAATATTTGAGTTATGTAATAATTGCCACATTAATGAGAAAGAAAGAAAGAAAAAAAGAAAGAAAGAAAGAAAGAAAGAAGGAAAGAAAGAAAGAAAGAAAGAAAGAAAGAAAGAAAGAAAGAAAGAAAGAAAGAAAGAAAGAAAGAAAGAAAGAAAGAAAGAAAGAAAGAAAGAAAGAAAGAAGAAAGAAAGAAAGAAAGAAAGAAAGAAAGAAAGAAAAAAGAAAGAAAGAAAGAAAGAAAGAAAGAAAGAAAGAAAGAAAGAAAGAAGGAAAGAAAGAAAGAAAAAAAGAAAGAAAGAAAGAAGGAAAGAAAGAAAGAAAGAAAGAAAGAAAGAAAGAAAGAAAAAAAGAAAAAAAGAAAGAAAGAAGGAAAGAAAGAAAGAAAGAAAGAAAGAAGAAAAGAAAGAAGGAAAGAAAGAAAGAAAGAAGAAAAGAAAGAAAGAAAGAAAGAAAGAAAGAAGAAAGAAAGAAAGAAAGAAAGAAAGAAAGAAAGAAAGAAAGAAGGAAAAGAACGAAAGAAAGTAAGAAAGAAAGCCGTTCAGGTTTGACACATCATGAGAGCAAGTGATTATGATTTTTCATATCTGAATGAACTTGACTTTAAGTGTGCAGCAGAACAGATGGATATTCTTTCAACAGCACTTCTGGGATGAACAGAAACCGCCTGAAGTTTTTTTATTCTTGTGTGCTGCCTTCAGCCGTACAAAAAAACACACATGAGCCTCAGCTGTGCGCTTCTACTAACACTAGGGGACACTAAAGAGCAGAGAAAAACAACCAGAAATATGGAAGCAAAGTGGAAACATTCCCATCCAGATGGTTAAAGGTCTTGTACTGCGCTCGGTCAATCATTCCTGCTAATTGCTAATTGTTTGAGAACTAAATCATGACATCTTCCTTTCGGCGGTGCAGAAATGTGTTCAAACGTTCAGTTTTAAGGTCCTGATTGGTTTCGCGCTTGTTTTTTTTTAGTTCGCTAACAGTTGAGGAATCAGCATACAGTATTTATAGACAAAAGTACAGCATGCTTTCTCACCCATACACACTTACACACACTCTCACTTATAGAAAATGATCTGGATTATTTAAGATTTTTTTAAAATAGGCTTTTTTGAAAGAAGCAAAAAGAGTTATGCTCACCAAAGGTGCGTATATTGATTAAAAATGCAACAATATTGTGAAATATTATTACTATTTAAATGAACAGTTTTCTAGTTTAACAGATTTTAAAATGTAGTTTCTTCTTGTGATGCAAAGCTGAATTTTCAGCATCATTGCTTCAGTCTTTGTCACATAATCCTTCAGAAATCATTCTAATATGATGAATTGATATAAAAATAATAATAATAATAATTATTATTATTATACTTGAAAATTAAAAGATGTTGTTGCTAAATATTTTGGAACCCTTCAAACTACCATTGGAAGGTTCGTAAATTTAACTTTTAATGATTTAGATATTCATCAAGTTCTAGATGTTTTTAATTTCACAAAAGATAAATTTTCCAAATAAATGCTGTTCTTTGGTCTTTTCTATTAAGTATCTTACAGTTTCCTCATTTTCTAAAATGATTTCTAAAATTATTATGGTTTTAAAATAAAATCAGTTTGCCATTTGATTTAGTAATCAGGCTCAGAAAACTTTGATTTAGTAGTCAGGCTCAGAAAACGTTATTGAGGTTTGCATTGAACAGCATATATAGGTTGTCTGTGATTTATAAATAATCATGTGACACTTAAAAAATGTGTATTTATGCCATAAATTCAGCTTTGACTACACGAGGTTAGGCCTGTCACGATAAGAAATTTTTTGTTGTGTGATATATTGTCACAGAAATTGTTGCGATAAGTGATATTACTGTCATTTTGAGATAATTTTATGCCACTAATTATATAATGATTATATAACAGCATAATGCAAATAGCCATAAACATTTAAAGTTATTTAGATTCTATAATTTGATGTTAAATAGGTAAATGTGCTGCTATATATACTAATAAATGTCCTATTGGCTAAACTTTGCCACCAGTGAAGTACAATGTAAATGTCCTTGTAAAATGGCTTTAACCAGTACTTAATACTTAATTTGTCATTTGCGAGGTCCCGGAACAGATCGGGGTAACGGATCCGGCATGTTACCAGAAGAGGGAGGGTTGTCCAGGACAAAAGTGTAGAGCGGGGGGGGGGGGGGGGGGGGTGATGTTGTCGCGGACGAAAGTGAAGAGGGTTGGGGAGTCTCGGAAGAAAGTGAGAAGCGGGGTGAGGCGGGCGGGCGTGTGAGAAGGGGGATCGGTAAAATCAGATTTCAGAGGTTCCGGATCCTGCATGTTTCTGGCACAAATTATGCGCTGGCTTTAACATTATTTGTGAATTTGTAGATATATATATTATTGTACTAACATTATTAACGGAAAAAATTGAGGTCATCTCCAAGTATTGCACGATTAGTCGATTATTTGCAACATACTCTCATTCTGAAAGCTTAGCCCTATATACATTTCTGGAGATCTTGAATTATGTAGCTAGAGGAACATATGGCTGCATTTCATTTTTAAAATGAACGTTACGGGGCGGTATGACGCCGTTTCTTTTTGCATTAGCAGCTGACCGCATACTTCCGTATAGACAGCTTTCCCACTGTTACCAGTTTGTCCAGTAGCTCGCCACATACGTCGAAGGACTTGAGATGCAGAGAGGAGTTGACTGCAACGACAGGGTTCAAGTCCAGCATAGAATGGTTCCAAAAAGCAGGTAAGACAAAAACAGAAGCCAAAAAAAATTCAATAAACAAGTAAATTAAAAGGGTGAGAATGTGGTAAAATTTGAAAACGTAGTAAAAAATCAGGCGAGGGCTTTTCTTTTTCTGGATTGCTTTTTAAAACGTTGGTTGGGTTTAGGGAAGTGGGTGGTCCCTGGTCAATCAGTGCTTTTTCAAACACTATCGGTTGGGTTAAGGGAAGGGGGTGAGTGGAGCTATCAGTCGGTTGGTCAGTCAGTTAGTCGACAGCGGCCTCTGGTGGATTTACATGAGAACAGCAGGCGCGAATGGCACTCGTGAGAGAAATTTGAGATTTTAAAAAGCGTACACAGCGACCTCTGGTGGATTTGAAATTTACCTCCAGGGACATATTTCGCACTTTCCAGAAATGTATATGGTGAACCTTTTCTGAATGAGCCTGGGTTGATTATATTGATTATTGTGACAGGCCTAATGGGAGTAAATAAAAATACTAAATTAGTAAAACAGTTTACATTTAAACAACATTTCACAATATTACTCTTTTTTTACTCTATCCTTGATTAAATAAATGCAGCTTTCATAAGCTAAAAGTCTTTCAAAAATGTATTTTAAAAAATCATAAATATTCCAACTTTTTATCCGATCGTGTGTTACAACGTCTGCAGAGTTCAGTGAAGTTCTATACAACAGGAAGACGAGCAGAAAACTAATGGATAATGTCACTCTTTCAAAAGTGGTCAAAAAAAACCCAAAAACATACACAGCAGCAAACAGCTTAAGCATACAACATATCCGCCCAATACTGAGGGTAAAGGCAAAAGTCATTAGCATATATTTCACATAGTCTACACAATGTACACAAGCCCTGGAAATCTGTCCATGCCATTAAACCGGCTCAGAAACCAGCTAATGTGTGTCAGCTCATAATCAAAATCTCTGTCTCTACCCATAGTTGACCAGGAGATGATTATAAAAGAAGCAGCGGCTACAGCATACAGATTTCCCTTTAAAAAAAATGTCCAAGTAGACATGTGAGAAACACATTTGTAGGAGTAACGGTGTATATAAGTGAGTGTGTATATATCTATCTATATATAGAGAGAGAGAATTGTCTAACATCACCGCAGACAGTCCTGAGGCATGTTTCTGAGCCCTCATTACGTCCTTTAGAGCAAATAAATTAATCATAATAATAATAAAAACAAAGACAACGGCTGGGGGAAGGACTGATTGGTGCATCCATCACATCATGAGCTTTTCGATTTGTTTTAGCCACGCCCATGTCTCCGCCCGTGATTCATAAAGTGGGCGTGGCTAATAAGCAGCAGCGTAAAAGTGACCCACTGATGCGTGGATGGGGTTCAAGTTGAAGGATTTGGAGCGGCAGAGGCAGCGTTGGTGTTCAGACCACGATCACCACTGTTGGCACCTGAAATGTTAAAGAGAAATGTATTTTAGGATCTTGCATCTTTATAACGTCACATCACCGAAAAAAGGCTGGTCATCCTTGAATTTTGAAAAGCAGATTGTTTATGGGGGGAAATTAATATATAGTTCTATAATTTTGATCTTCAATGTCAATAAATGTGACATGATTACTTGATTGAGGAGCTCAAATTCACCTTGAAATCAAAATTTAAGCCTTATTCACACTACGAGCGACTTGTTGCGGCAAGTTGACAAGCGACCATTCATTTCAACGGAGAGTGAATGACTTCCGGCGACTTCCGTCAACACGACAGCGACTGTTGGCGACCAGGTGGGCGTGTCGAGCGACGTGACAAAGTTGAGAATCCTTCTACTTTATGCAAATGAAATTCGATTTTCTTGAGTGATAGCCAATAGGAGCTCCAATAAAGCTCACATGATCCTCTCCCAGCTCGTTTAAAGGCTGGTTGTATTGTTCGTGCTGTGGCCCTACACAGACCTGCGTTTCCAGCAGATCGCCACCCAGAGTGACAGGAAGCTACAACGTCGCTGCTAGTGTGAATGAGGCATAAGGGGCCGATCACACCGAACGCACCTTTACGTTCCAAAAACGCGAGGCGCACCACACTGCCTTTTTTGTTGACAAGAAACAAAGAAGCACGGTGCACTTTTTATGTCGCTAGATAAAGACTGAATTGGCTGTGTAATGTGCACGAGTGTTGCTAGTTATGATAATATAATTTTTTTATTTAATAACATTGTGATATTCAAGATTTGTGATTCATACAGCTCCGGATAACTTAAAACAGCAACACAAGTCTTTCCTCCATCTTCAAAAGTCTCCATAGTCGTCTTGACAACACAAACACTGCTGTCACCTTAACGGAAAACCCGCCTCTGATTTCATTTGATTGGAGAATGAAAAGATGCGACTGACGTAACACGCTTTTTCTGCTCAGAGTTGACTTTTTTTCAACTGCGAGCACACGGCGTGCAACGTCAAAAACTTGAGGCGCAGCAGGCAGTTAAAACACAAGGCTCACAGGGCGCATAAGCAGCACGCAAAACGCTCGCGGCCGTTAGTAAATCATTCAAAAAAGGCTTCTCTCAACGCAATTAGCACAATCGGTGTGATCGGCCCCTTACTCTTCTTATTTTTATAAAAAAATGTAGTTGTTATGTAAATAGCAGTTGTTGTGCACTTCATTATTTTGTAAAATTTCATTTTCCCTCATAAACGTTACAATACCATATATATAATACGTTAACAAATACCATAACTTTCTCTACCGCTCAAAACTACTTCACTTCAATTCTATTAACATGGAATGTCTTTAGTGTGGGGCTATCAATGCGTGTCTCGTTTCTGCTCTAAATTCATTCATTCATTAATGGTACTTCATTTGTTAGCAATGGCCTTCTTTTAACAGTCCAATAAGTTCCTAAAGCACAAAATCATGCATTGCTCAATTTTCTTTTTCTTATTTCAGTACCATTTCAAATGAAAGTATGTCACAAAAGTGGGAAAAAATTATTTTAACTTGAACTTAACTTCCATTTTATGGCCATTCCATAAATATATCCACATCATTAGCATCAAATGCTTTCTATACAGCTGTTTTCTCACCGCTGCCAGTTTAGTTGCATGTTTGTTTTGTTATTTACGAGGAAAACAAGTCACACATATTTACATATTCATCTAAATGTTACTAACAGCAATGTGGACAGCATCTGGATCTTCACTAACAGTATAACACTGGTCAGGGATTACAAAATTTTGACCCCTTACTAAACACAAAATGAACAAAAAACAAATATATATTGCAATCAATAGAGGTGTTTGAAAAAGATGTTTGAAATAATGCTTAATTCTTGTAATTCTGCTAGTAAAACACTAGTAAAAAATTATATTTTGTGAAAGATACAAATTTCACTTTTTATGGCGTGTTTAGATCTGGTCATTTCATGCATTTTCTTGGATCAGATAGCTATCTGATTTGTAAAACAGCTTCATTTCCATTTAGCCACATATGGGGCAGTTCATATATCATATCTTTTGCATGCCCATGTTCATTATTTCCAATGGAGGTGGGTTTTCGAGGCGCACTTAGCTGAAAACATCTCAACTGTTCAGAAATGTGTAAACACACTGCAAGTCATGTGACTAGAACCAATCAGCTTTATACACATTTCAGTAATAATACACATTTCAATATATACACATATCAGAATATACACATTTAAGTAATAACTAACTGACTCTTCGCTAAGCCCCGCCCTCCTTTGTTACTGTTGCTACGCTTGTCAAGCTTTCGTGCCTGGCACGTCTATTACAATGTGTATGCGCCAGTGTCAGACATTGCCAGGGATATAGTTTATCATTTTTGGCAAACAGGTGAGATATCCGAGAAAGCCAGAAAAAAAAGGACTGCAGTATACATTACAGGGGTATCTTCACCACATAATAGGCAACCAATTAGAAAATAACTTTTAAATAAGAAACTAGGTTCGCCTAGCCGCCTCATGCTAACCATTCAACAGCTTAGTTAAAGCACAGCAGGAGAGGTGAAATTTAAAAATAATCTTATAATAACAAATTAAACAGTGACTTCCTTTTTTAGGCAAAAAGCCTGATAGACTATTGTTGTGCAATGAAATATAGCGTTACTAAGGAAACAGGACGAGGAAACACGCATGGACAGTGCTTCGACATAATTCATTCATAGGAAGAACAGCCAGAAAGGTGAAATTGATGGATTTGTGCTGAATATTAGCATCACTGACCCATAACAATGTACAGTAGCTATAACTGTCAGTATGTTTGTGTGCTCTTTTTATTCTAATTTTCAGTTAAGTGTAAGAAATAAATGAATTGAAATGCAAATCGAAGTATAAATAGCAGAAGTGAACAAATAGATTTTCCCTACCAGCAAATATTAATCCAAAAGCAAATATGAAAGCAGACAGTAACATGGTATAACATCGTCACCAATGACTAAATATCCAAAAGACAGACGAAAACAACAGTGATATGTAGCTCTGACATGGCCATGAGGCTTATAAATGTCTGAAAAACAGCTGCAGGTGAAGTATATTGATCGCAAGTGCTCAGATTGTGATCATATCTCGGTTTTGTTCTGTTGATATGTAATTTCAAATATTCGTAGCTTGAAACAGATTGAAACAATATGATTGCTATTAGTATGACTACTTTGGCGAGGGCTTAAACAGTGCTGTGCTCATAATATCGAGCGAAAAAAAAAAAAAAAAAAGACAGCTGTGAAACACAACCTGCTTTGTATTTTTGTACAAAGTTTAGATCTTTTTTATGGTAAGAGGTAGTGTGAGTTATTGCCGTCTGTCACTGTTTTTGTCAGGAATATCTTAACAAACTTATCTCCGCTCCTTTAGCGCCCCCCACAGAGCTTGATCCACACTGGCATTTCTCCCCTTGGGTTTTAGGTTTTGAAGAGGGAAAAAAATCCTCCAGCCTGTCCAAACTTTAATGATACCAGTGTCAGATTTGCACAATCCATATGCACAACGCTTTGGCTTGTTTCCCTCGCTCGACAGCTTAACAGAGCTTCTGCGCGTAGCTACAGTTGCTAAGCCACGATTGGTGGGTGGCGTTTTTTGGGTGTGGCTTAGCGAAGGGTCAATTACCTCAGACAAACAGCCCTAAACACTGTAATTCCTTTAAATGTTCTCTATAAATAAAACTTGTATCAGAGCTGCAGTAGTGGTTTGCCATCCTCTGAGAGAATGGTTGATGGTTGCCTAGCAATAACAGATGCCACAGGAGCACAAGCGCAAAGTGCGTTGAAATTGGTGAAGGTAGCGACGTGCCTTTCACTTTCCACTCACTTTTAGACGTGATATATGTATGGCCCCTAATTGTGTCTCTGCTAAACGGATATAAATCAGATCTTCAAATTGCTAGATATATTATATAAGTTGTATATTTCTCTATTATTTTTTCCCTTTCAATTTACAGTTGTTAAAGCTGCCATCTTATATTATTTTAACATTCGATCTCAAAAGAGTTAAATTTGATCTCTAAAGAGTTATTGACTGGTCAGAAAATAGAATGAATTCAAAACAAAACAAACATCCAAACTGTCATCTGTAGCATTGCCGTTGTGTGTTGCATTAGTGTTGTTATATCTGTCATATAACCCATAACACTCTTTCACATGGTTATAATTTTTTTATTATTATTTTGAGAGGAGTAAAATTTACATATTTGTTTTCAACAACTAGATGCACTTAGAATTTTTTATGGTTTTATCTGGAATGCATCTCAGACCACCTCCTGAGAAAATTAAAGCAATCGGATTTATAAGCATCTCAAATACAGTTCAGAGCATCTACCTCCGCACTTCTCGTGATTGGATTGCTATCGTATCAGAAAAAACACATGAAGTGGCCAGGTGTAAACAGCCCCTTGGAGGCTGAAAGTGAAAATAACGAACCTGTTGCGGCTGAGGCAGACTGGGTAGAGTTTTCGGCCTGGTTCTGAGCATGTGCAGGGATCAGTACAGACGCCAGCGAGGGGTTATTGGACAACTCTGATGAATAAATGCAACAGGCGTTAGTGTAAAAGACATCTTCGCAAGTGCAAATGCAATTATATTAATGTTTAACTTTTTGGGGGGGGAAATATAAATCTACTAAGCACACATTAAAATGATAGTTTACTCAAAAATTTTGATTACCCAATAATATACTCACCCTCAAACACATTTGAAGCAGATTGAATTTGTTTCCTGGCTCTTCCATGCTGTATAATGCTGTTGGGTAAGCTTCATCACTCCGTCATCAAATAAACCCATACACCACTCAGGGTTCACATATGTCTTATGAAGTAGATCGATGTGTTTTTGTAACAAAAATACTTTGATTTTTTAATGAAGTATGATGTACGGCACAAGACTCAATAATAGCAGAAGCTCCAGAAGGAGAGGCATCTAGCAGGTATCCCTTACCACACAAGTTAATTACCACAGAAGATGACTACGAACAAGAAAAGTTATTGGCTTGGTTATACTGTACAACATTATACAGGATATTACTTTTACACTTACGTTACGAATGCATTTTACCTCATGCAGTCGCCAGAAGTAAGTGATTTGAGTTTATAATTAAATAATGTAAAATATTTGTGGTAACACTTTAGTTTAGGTCACAATTCAAGGTATTAACAAGCCATAAACGAACACTAGTCGCTTAATAAACTACTAATTAGCTGTTTAATAATAGTTAGTGAGGTAGAAATTGGGTTTTGGGTTGGATTAGGGTTGCAGAATCATACTAATGAACAGTTAACATCTTAATAATAGCCAGGTAATAAACCAGTATTTAATATCATGAATTGTGACCTAAACTAAAGTTTTCCCATTTTTTTTTTGACAAAGACACATCAATTTGCTTCATAAGGCTTATGTTAACCCCCTGGTGTTGTATGGGTTAGGCTGACAACGGATTTATGTGCTTTTGGAAACTTCAAAATAAAAGCCACTACACAACAGCATGGAAGAGCCAGGATCAAATTTAAAACCGCTCAGAGTGTTCATCTGACAGAAGAAACTCTGAATACACACTCAGAATACACACTGAGGATATACTTGAGGGTGAGTAAATTATGTTGTAATATATATTTTTGGGTGAACTATTCATTGCGTAATTTATCTTTGTGCATTGCAAGGGTGCTGTCCCAGTGAAGCCATGTGATACCCCAAAAAGATGAAATTAGCTGTAGTGGTGCAGCTTTTGATTATGTGTGTGCAGCATTTACCCTGTGTGGTGAAATTAAAAAGCACAGGCCGTTCTCTTCCGTTGGGGAGCTTGAGGTTTGGCTCACGGAGCTCGTCGAAGAAAGTGTGAGCGCAGGCCTCCAGAGGAGTGAGACGGGCTGTAGGAGTGTACTCCAACAATCGCGAACACAGAGCGATTGCCTCCGGAGGGGTCCGGGGCCGGAAAACCTGACACACAAACAACAACGCAGGCCTTTCATTGCTTTATACAAACATTTGTAGGGACAGTTAGTCTTTTTTTGTTCCTTCCATGGATGTCAATGGCTGCTTTTTTGTAACATTCTTCAGAATTTCTTGTTTTCTGTTCAATAGAAGATGGGAATTCATAAGTATAGAATTACTTTAGTGTGCATGAATGGTGAGGAAATTTTCATTTTGGATTTGCACAAGTCTAAAACCACATGAAGCGAGTTTGTTTTGGTTGAATAAAGCGGAAAAACACTTTTCTCCCTATAGACTTCCATTCATACACAAGCTTATGTGACAGACCGAAAACGCAAGCTCGTGCGACAATTTCACAATTTGCTTTGTTGGAAGGTTCAATTTGGGGGAACTCTGACCTGTGAAATCGCATCACTTGACTGCGTGAGACCAATCGTAGATCTAAACATGAGCTCTCTGTACAGAGATTTAAAATATGGACCAATTGCTCACTTTTTTAAATGTCTAATCATCTTAGTTTATCCTGGCCCTTTTCGCAGCACTGTACGACAGAATTTCGCACGCTCAAACTCTAGTGTGACATTAATGATTTTTATTCAAAATTTTGCATTTCTATCATTCGTTTCTTGTGCGGTATTTCTAAATGTTAATTAACACAAGGGGATAAAAACTGAACTACACTGCTAAAAATTCTTCATACTTAGACTTTTTTTTGTTGTGGTTATAGTCCAAATATCTAAAAATTCTTTAATTAAGGAGCATTTTCCAGACTTATTTTCACTTAATTTTGACATATTATTTCTTAAAACAATAGAATATTTTTGCTTGTCTTGAAAATTCTTCTTAATTTAAAAATTTGTAGGTATTTAGACTAGAAACAAGACAAAAAAATGTTAGAAAATCTTTTTTTTTTTTGCAGTGTCGAGTTAAAATTATGGTTTAATCACATTTTATCACAGCTGGAGAGCTGGAGAAGTTAATTTAAAAAACAACGAACAAAAGGAGCTTTAGGTATAATAATTGTATTAGTGCTCTTAAGATTATGGATCCTTTAAAATATGCAAAACAAAATAATCAGTCCAAGGCAATTAAAAAATATGAAAAAAAAAATGTAAAAGCCTTTTTTAACATGACTGACAATTATAGTGAAAACAAACTTGCCTTCATATAATAGCCATGTTAATAAAAGCTTTTAAACAATTTCACATATTTTTGGGTGCCTTGAATTGATTATTTTGTTTTGCAAATTGCAGAATTTAGTTTGTTGGATTAAAGTTTTGGAGACAATTACCACAAATAGTTAGAAAGGGTAAAACAAAAATTCTCTCATCCAAAAACAACTTTAGCGACTTTCATTTTTTGGTTGTATTTTGAGCATAAGATCCAGGCTTTTGAAGACAGACTTATTTTCACAGCATTTATTGATCATATATTAGTGTAGGGCACTGAATACGATTTTGACATTGAAAAAATATTGAAATCTAATTTAGATATAAATTAGTTCTAAGTAAATTAGTTCTAAATATTTCTAAATAAATCCTAAGGGATCAAGGAAAGTTACCAGAAAATGCAATATCAACTTTTATAATGATTTCTATACGATAACATTTAAAACAGGTAAGGTGTAAGGGCAGCAACGTAGAAAAACAACAATACATTGTCGCAGGACAAAAGTAATAAAAAATCTTGAAGCATATGGAAACACTAATGCTAACCTTGGTCCATGGGTGTGCCTTGATCTGTGGAAACTTGAATTCAGTGTAATTTGGATTCATCTCCCGAATCTGCTCTCGTGTAGGAGTTCCCAGCACCTGCAGGAAAGACGTTTATTATTTTGTTTTAGTCACAATATATTGTTCACATTTACACTATAATTATATTAAGAGCTGATATAAGAATCACTTTTATAGATATTTTTATCCATCTGATGAATGACAAAAACCTGACATCCATTGAAAATGCATCTCTAGACAAATCCTCACCTTCAGACATAGAAGTGCATGCTACACATAAACATAACCTTCACAACAATAAAAAAAATTAAATAAGAGGCCACTTGAAAATTCTGTTTCGCTGGATTTATTGTATTTATTGGGTATGGGTTTAAAATATAGGATTTAATTCTGTAAAGGTATTATAGAATATTTGATTCATTCTATAAAGGTAATTCTGATAACATTTTGTCCAAATTTCCCATAAAAATATTGTCATTTAGAGCAATGTTTGCTTTCTGGAGTTTAATTGTTCAAATCTACAAACACATTGTTAATTAACCAAATAATGACTCTTAAAACTTTGTATAAAAATATATATAAATGCTATTTTATGAAAAGAAAATCACAGATCCACCACCAAGCTTCACTCCGGGCATGCAACAGTCTGCATCCCCAGATGTGAGAAAGACAGTGAAGGTGGATTTATCAGATAAGAATACATAATAAATATATTTTAATGAAATGCTCTAATTGACAACATCATTATTAGAAAATTGGAGAAAATGTCATCAGTAGTTCACAGAATTATTTTTTTTTAAACTTAATTACATAGCTATAAATTGTATATTCAGGAAAAAAAAGAGAATTTCCATTTGGTCTCATTTTTTCCATAGTTGTAATTTTCATAATAGTCTTTTCAAACTATTATTTATTTCATAATTTATTCATTCATTTTCTTTTCGGCTTAGTCCCTTTTGTATTTAATAATATTTGATTATTATATTTGATTATTATATTTTCAATTTATTTACATTTTTATTTAGTTTTTATTTCTGTAATTTCAAACTAAAACCCAATAATAATAAGACACGACAGACTAGGGCTGTGCGATTTAATCAAAATCACAATCGCGATTTGAAAGCAATTAGTTAATTGCAAGAGGCTGCGATATGAAATATGTATTATTTAATTTACTCTACCCAGAGCAAATGCGTGACTGCCGTCTGTGTGTGATTAGTTTTACTAGCCAGTTGAGTGAGCACACTTTTGTTCTGCCCAATCAGAATTGCACAACCGAACAATGTGGAACGCCCACAATAAAAAAAAAACAAACAAACAGAAAAGCGCGGACAAGTGGGATAATGGCGTCTGCTGCTTCAGAAGCATTAATAGACAAATTAATATCAAAGAAAAACAGCATGTTGGTAATATGGGAATATTTTGGTTTCAAAGTCACAGACACCGAACAAAAACAGGTCATTTTTAAGAGCTGTCGCAGAATTGTTGCCCTGACTTATTGAGATGACCACAGATTATTGAGCTGAATCTTGACTACAAAATTAAATCGTAAATCAAATCGCAATATCTGTCAAAAAAAAATCTCAATTAGATATTTTCTCCAAATTGCACAACCAAATTGTGAATAATTATAGTATATATTACAGAAAGTTTTTGTTGAGGATTCTATTGTAGGAAAAAGTCCCTCAGATATCTGCATTTTGCATTGCTCCAACAATAAAAAAGAACATAATGTAATTGAACAGAAACATTTTTGTAGAAACAATAGTTGAATCAAAAGACTTTGAAAACTCCTATGCAATATTCATGCAATCTCTTCCATACCTTAATGATCTCAACAAGCTGATCTACACCGCTGTCACCAGGGAAAATGGGCTGTCCAAGCAGCAGCTCAGCCAATACACAACCAGCTGACCAAATGTCTGCATGAAAACAAAGATGAAAGCTGAATATTACAGCATTATTGCAGATTAGTGACACAAATCAATCCTGTTTAAAATGAATAAAGCATTGAGACGTTGAGGAGAAAATTCTAAATTGACACAATGCTGCTTATTAATGCATATAGTTTTAACCACGTAAATATGTCAACTGTATTTTTAATTACATATCACTTATTATAACCTTAGCAAAAGAAACAATATCACCAAAGATGCATTAAACTTGTCTAAACTAACACTGAAGACACTCTGTTCTTCTTAAAATCTATTAATCAGAAAATCTAGAAAACAAATGCATCAGTTTTACCACCGAAATATTAAGGGACATTAACATTAAGAAATCTATTTGAGCAGTGAATCAGCAAATCAGAGTGATTTGTAAAGGATTGTGTGGCATTGAAAATTCAGCTTTGCATAACAGTAATAAATTACACATTAACATGTATTCAGATTGAAAACGGTGATTTTAATTGGTAAAAATATTTCACTTTTTAAATTATTATTACTGTACTTTTAATCCAATAAATGCAGCCGTGGTGACAACGCGTGACTTTGTTTCTATCACAACACAGACATGCAGTTAAAGACAAAATTATTTAACCTCCAGTGAAATTAGTATTTTTTATTAATATTTCCCAAGCAATGTCTGACGAAGCAAGGAAATATTCACAGTATTTCCAATTATATTTTTCTTTCTTCTTTTAATTTGGCTGGATATTTGTTTCTACGTTTTTCTTAACAATTTTGAGGTCAGTAATATTAGAATATTAAAGAAATTTCTGTTGGCTACAGAACAATACACTGTTGTCCACTACCTAATGACTAGGGCCAGACGGAATCTGCGGACGTTTTTTGCTATTTTTGCGGAGAATTTTGGTAAAAATATGTGGATTTCTGCGGAATTATTTTGAGAGTATCATAACTAAAACCTTAATATGTGAAATAAAAAATCATATCTTTTTAACTTTTATCCAATTAGATTCACATTATTTGGTAAACAAAGCAAGTCTCTCATATAATATATCTACTAAAAGACAGAAAATATTACTGTACAAACTGCATTGTACATAAATCAGATGAACATTTTCATATTAGTCAATAATATTACTGTTATTAATTAAAAAACTGAATAAATATAGATTTACACACATTTACTCAAGTAAATTAATGATGGGCTAAAAATCTGTGGAAATATGCGGAATTCTGCACGCGCAGATTCCGTGTTGACCTATTAATGACTAATAAAGGGACTAAACTGAAATATTTAAAAAAATAAAACATTCACAAAACTGCTAATAATTTTAATCCGCTGTACGAAACACACAAGCTGAATTCAATCTATACAACATTATCTGCAATTATGACCGCATCAATGTTTTTGCATTATACTGAAGATTTTTATAAAAGAGTTAATATGAGTACATCTATGCTGGTAGCCTACAGTCGCCAACCTGATTTCATCAAGTATTCTGGATTACATCTATGTTGATCCTGGTACAATATTCCAGTCAGAATTAAGCAATCCGTTTACCGTTTAGGCTTACGATTAGGTCTATGCACTTCTACATGATTGTTATACAACTACTATTCCCCTTTGATTTTGGGTATAATTTACAGTTATTAGATTAGATTAGATGAAACTTTATTGTCATTACACATGTACAAGTACAATGCAATGAAATGCAGTTTAGGTCTAACCAGCAGTGGAATAGCAGCAAGTGCAGGATACAGGTTTAAGTTATAAAGTGCAGTTATAGAAAAACTATAGTGATATTTACAGATGGATGTACTATGAACATTATATACAGGTTGTATTAGCTATGAACAGAGATTTACAATAAATGAATATATGTACAGGATGCTATTAATAATCAGAAGTGTGCAGATAGATAAACATAATTACAAATGTATATGTACAGTGGGTGTGTACATGATTACAAATGTCCATGTGCAGTGGGTATGTCCAGTTCAAATAAGTGAATCAGTGCAGTGAATATGTGGAAATTTTAAATGTTCAAATGTTAAATAGTGCAGTGATTGTGAGGAGTTTCCGTTAGAGGAGAGTGGGGGATGTGTTGAGGGGGCAAAAGAGTCAGTGAGGGGCAGAGTTCAAAAGAGAGACAGCTCTGGGTAAAAAGCTGTTCCTCAGTCTGCTGGTTTTTGTCCGGGGGATCCTGAAGCGCCTGCCAGAAGGCAGGAGAGAAAACAGTTTGTGAGCAGGGTGAGAGGTGTCCTTAAGAATACTGCTTGGGTTTAGTAGGGAATAGGTATGGATTACATTTTCCAACAAAAATGATGCTCCAGGATCAATTTAGATGTTAATCCAGGATCGCATCGTACTTGGCAAAATCATGACGTGCAGCCTACAGTAGTCAGAATAAATCAGCATTGAATACCTATGCTGGAAGTGTAGTCAGTGGCTCCGAAAATGAGTTCAGGGGCCCTGTAGTACCGGGAGCAGATGTAGGAGACATTAGGCTCTCCACGCACCAGCTGCTTTGCACTGGAGGACACAGAAGAAGAAACAAAACAGACCAATCGCAAGAGAATTAGACATAACCAGAAATTACACAAACGCAGATCTACTGTACATGAAATCACTGGACACATTACCATAATCTGAACAATAATCACTATCGTCATCAGCAAAACACTGCAACTACATCCAAAATGTCTGTTAACTGCAGAGCAACAGAACTTAAATTTAGTCATAAATTTTGAAATGAATATTTCAAATAAAATTTAATATTCATTAAATGTTAATTTTCTGGGGGGAGGGGGGGTTAATATAACGTGAATCAGGTGCATCTTAACTAAATCAGGTGCTTTCGTAACTCTTTCACTATCTGTTTAAGTATCAACAGGTTTGTAACAAGTGGAAAATAAGTAAATGATGACAGAATTTTCTTTTATGGGTGAACTATCACTTTAAGATCATAAGCACTAATGCTGAACTTCAGGCAACGTTACAAGGTTTCAATCACAATCTGGTAATAAACGAGTGCTGCTATCTTTGCATGCATGAAAGCACATCATTTCTCCATCTTACCTTCCGAAATCACAGAGCTTAAGCACAGCCGTCTCCGGGTCCAGCAGGAGGTTCTGTGGCTTGATGTCTCGATGGCAGATCCCATATGAATGGATGTACGCCAAACTGCGGAACAGCTGATACATATACAGCTAAAAACACACAAAAACAATGGCTTTTAAGTCGCAATGATCATTTTGCTAGCTCACATTATTATTTTTAAGGTGAATAAAAAATCTGCGCAAGTTAATTCACTGAAAATGTCAGTTTGTTTTGGTAATCTTCTGTTGATGTCAACCTGATGGCTTCAATAGCAACTGTATATTAATACCCTGTCTAACCGTTAGTTTGCTATGAGGGAATGATGCGCAAAAAGAAAGCTCCACCCCCTACTTAATATTCCATTTCAGTAGTACATCAACATACTGAAATTAAGGTCTCAGCAACTTCCAGTTCACGCGGATTTTAAAACAGCAGAATTTGCATACTGAGACCTACAACATTTTCCATTAAATGTGTAACTGTACACAAAAACATGGTTTGAAATCATGGCTTGGTGTGATTTTGGTAATAGATAATGCATTAATATGACTTTTTTTACTGAACAAATTGTGGCTTGTTCTGACGACAAAAGAATCTATCCCAGCTAATGCTGTAAACTACATAGTACTGCATACTACTTGTACGTTAAGTTGTACATTTTGCTATTTATTTTTAGATGTGTCAACAATTAACAATAATGACTTTGTTTATTGGAACTTGCACATAATCCAATTTTATTTTAACAACTAAATACAAAATGAAGGATGTTTTGACTCCAATTCAATTTTGAAATATAATTTACAGGTTTTCCTGATGGAATTAAACATACATTAATTAATTAAATAATCATTGATATATATTTGCAGCCTAAAATGCCTATTCTCAAAACATATGCCATTATTTGTTTAAATTCTTGTGTTCTGCTGTAAAAACACATAAATACTGTATTAACAATCTATAACATAAATAACAATATACTATGCCTCTGACCGACTTGACTGACTATGTTTTGCAGCTTTATTCCACGAGATTGACCATCGCCAAACTCATCACAAATCAAAATAATGTGATACTATTAGGTGATTTTACCTTCACATAAACCATGGGCAGATTCTGCTTGGCTTTGCTGTAGTGTCTGGCCACTCGGTACACGTTCTCAGGCACGTAGTCCATCACCAAATTCAGATACACCTCATCCTTCTGTGGGCACCAAGAGATTAATAAAAGAGTTTAGCAGTTTGATATTTATAAAACTTCTTTAGATTTATCACGGGTTGCAAGCATATGCAAGCTTATGATGGGCTTTGGGTGAATTTTAAATGTACCACAGATAGCCCAGCCTGTAAAGTATTTTACGTTTTGACAATTTAGTGGCTAATCATACGAATCATTCAGTCATACGAATTTGTACGATTTTAAAAAGAAGGCATGGCACCTAACCCCACCCCTAAACCCAACCGTCATTGGCGGATGAGCAAATCGTACTAAACTGTACGAATTCGATCGTACGAATTCGTATGAATTAGCCACTAAATCAAAAAGTTACGAATTGCTGTGAGATTGTGTTGTATAGCCATGATATATTAAAGTAATATCAGCACTAGTACAGCCTCTTCACCCTTGTGTATTACTCCGCCCACAAGAGTGGCAAGCAGAGAACTACAGTTTGACAAATATTGCAGCTGTTGGACAACATAATGTACTTTTGAGGCTTTTTTAGTCAAGAATGTAGGTTGTTTAGATAGCAACTGTACAGTTTATTTATAAGTATAGTGCCTATTTTAAATATTTATAATTTCGACGATTCATCGCATTGGCGGCCAGCCTGCCATACAGAGCAGAGCAAAGACGGTTGACGTTCCACCACAAGATGGTGACAGAGACCACATAATAAGTCCTCAGAGGAGAAAAACTGCATTTTTTTTCTGAATAAGTTTCAAACTACAGCTAAACAAATCATTACAGAACAGGTAATGACAAGGCGATCTTTCTCTTTTGTATTTTGTAGAGCTGTATTTATGCCATAGTAATCTGCTAGTGATTTTTCAGGGTTAATTATTGTGATCTCCCAATTGCAACAGAGAAATACTGGGAAATCTATGTAGACTGATGGCATTTCATGTTGTTCAGGCTTATAATCTTAAAATGTGAGCAAAATCACCTGTTTTGTCTTCATATTACACATTACGCTAGAGAATCATTGACATACTAGTTCTTAAGTAACAATGGTGAATGAGCAACAGTTTTTGCTAATCTGACCATCAGCTGCAGATGTGAATGAGTGGCAAAAGAAAGTAGTTCCTGATACAAAATGATTTTTAGACTCTCGTGTTTGATTTTCTTTTTTTATATACACAATTATGCAGACAAACTGTTGTATAAACACAAAATCACACTCGTAGCAGTGAGATATGGCTGTACATGGTCATGGGGGGGCACTAAGGCACTCCGCCTACGGCCTCTAGCCAACATACGCCACCCACCAGTGCCGTGCATATCGCACTACTAGTCGTGTGATATTTCTCGTTTATATACATATGGGAGAAGCCGGTGTCATTTCTAGTCAAAAAAATTGCTGTTTGAATAAAAGTAATTTTAAGTCAGAATTTGTCAGTAGTATGAATTATTTTCCTCGACTGTATATATATATATATATATATATATATATATATATATATATATATATATATATATATATATATATGTATATATATATATATATATATATATATATATATGTGTGTGTGTGTATATGTGTGTGTGTGCGTGTGTGCGTGTGTGTGTGTGTGTGTGTGTGTGTGTGTGTGTGTGTGTAAAATTAAATCAGCATATTATAATGATTTTTGGAAGATCATGGGACACTTAAGACTAACTTAACAAAAAATATTTTTCATAGGAACATGCATATAATCCAAATTTTACATTAATGACTAAATATCGACTCCAATCTAATTTACACTGGTTTGCATAATTGTTTTTTATGACGGATTTGAACAGACATGAATTAATTAATTAATCAGTCCCTTCAGGATTTTGTAGGGACATATATATATATGCCACCTAAAATAATGGCTTTTCTCAAAAACTTATGGCAAAAACTCCACACAGAAATGCCAACTGATCCAGCCGAGGATGGAACCAGCGACCATCTTGCGGCTATTGTGCTACCCACTGCGCCACTGTGTGGCCCATTTTAAGATATATTAAAATACAAAATAAAAAATACAATATTATTCTACAATATTATTCATTTTATAGCTTTTTTGATCCAATAAATGCATCCTTGGTGAGCAGAAGAGTCTTTTAAAAACATAAAAACCTACCGTCCCCAGACTTATGAATCATACTGTAATGTTACCCTACGGTTTTTGCATTCACTCCATTATTCTAATCCCATATTCACTGGGACATTTTAGATAACAGGAAGATATCAGCGGTGGTCCTTCTAGGGAGAAAAGGGGTTCTGAGACTCATCACAGACTATTTGAACAGTCATTATTTCTCTCTCTCTCTCTGTTTTCCCCCCCAGAGACATAAACTCCTTAATGTGGCCGGAAAAATTAACCTTCCAAAGGCACAGAGCCAAGTCCTGCTTCACAACAGTGACATCAGCTCTGCGTGTGTGCTGTGATTGGCTCAGTGTTTTCTGAGGTCAGCTTTGATTGGCTGTTCAAGCACACACTCAAATGCTTAGATAAAAGAGGATGCTAAATGACAAATATCATTTTAATATTATGGCTTAGCTCTTGATGTTGTTTCAGTGGTAATTAGTACTTTTTAAAGATTAATTGTGAATTGTGTATAAAATAAAGGTTTGTATTTACATAATATGTAATATATGTATTATATATCCACATATATATGTTATTATATAATAAAATTATATATATATATATATAACAAAATGTATATAACGTTCATTTTACGTTCATAACGTTTTATATACAGTATATATATGTATGTATAAATATATACATAATAAATATACACAGTGCATGAAATAATTATGCAAATACAAACTTTTATTCTGTATGTGAATAGTCAAGATTTATCATTAAACAGCAGTACTGACAATGAATGAAAATGAGTGTTTAATTGTAACATTTTAAAATATATAATATAGTATAATATAATATTATATAGCGTTACGGTGGCGCAGTGGGTAGCGATGTCTCCTTACAGCAAAAAAGTCGCTGGTTCGAGCCTTGGCTGGGTCAGTTGGCATTTCTGTTTGGAGTTTGCATGTTCTCCCCGTGTTCGCGTGGGTTTCCTCCAGGTGCTCCAGTTTCCTCCACAAGTCCAAAGACATGTGGTATAGGGGGATTGGATAAGCTAAATTGTCCGTAGTGTATGTGTGTGCATGAGAGTGTATAGGTGTTTCCCAGTGATGGGTTGCAGCTGGAAGGGCATCCACTGCATGAAACATGCTGGATAAGTTGGCGGTGCATTCTGCTGTAGCGACCCCGGATTAATAAAGAGACTAAGCCAAAAAGAAAATGAATGAATATAATATAATATAATATAATATAATATAATATAATATAATGTAATATAATATAATATAATAATTTTAAATAACACTGATGGAACCATGCTAAAATACTTGATATAGTATCAAATGATAATAACTGATAATAAAAACACACCGATAATAGTAGTCTATGCTCTAATTACTCGTCACAAATATGCATACGCAAAAACTTGTAGCTAAAAACATAATTATATTAACCAACCCAGGTTCGTTCTGAAAATGTACCGCCATACACATTTCTGGAGATCGGCAAATACGTCCCAGGAGGTACGCTTTTTTTTAGGATGTGCAGTTTTTGTTTTTGCAAATCTATCAGAGGCTGCTGTGTATGCTTTTTGAGATCTCAAATTTCTCTCGTGAGTGCCATTCGCACCTGCTCTTCTCGTGTAAATCCACCAGAGGCCACTGTTGACTGATTTACTGACTAAGCGACCGACCGACCACCCACTTTCCTAAACCCAACTGACAGTGTTTTCAAAAGCAATCCAGAAAAAGAAAAGCCCTGGCAGCCTGAATTTTTTTTTTACCATGTTTTCATATTTTACCCTGTTATTTACTTGTTTATTTTATTTTATTTTTTTATTTTATTTTTCTGTGTTACTAGCTTTCCGGAACCGTTCTTCATCAGACTCAAACCCCGTTGCCACAGTCAACTCCTCTCTGTATCACAAATCCTCTGACATGCGCGGCGAGCTACTGGACAAACTGGTAACAGCAGGAAATCCATCCACACTGAGGTAAGTGCTCAGCTGGTAAGCGCAAAAAGGAACGGCGTCAATTTAAAAATTATTTAAAAATTAAATGCAGCCATATGTAACTCTGGCTACATAATTCGTGATCATAATTCGTGATCTCCAGAAATCTATATAGGGGGCTATATGTTTTCAGAATGAGCCTATGTTGAAATTAACACTAGCGTATGTACTTTAATACTTATTAAAATATGTCCCTCAAATATGCATATGCAATATACATATAATTATATCAACATTAAGACTAAGATCCCTACTTAGGTACAGATGTATCTTATTTTTTCACAGCCCAATTAAATGTTGAGTTCCAAAAATGTCAAGAAAAGAACATTGCATTGTGGTATACAACAGCCAGTGCTCGAACATTGCACATTTTAGCAAATGCGGTTGGCCTGTTGCCAGATGCACACTACCGAGTGTAGGTTGCACTTCTGTTCTGGACTCTAAGGTGACATGACAGCTAATATCCATGAACTTTGATTCAACCGCTCCAATGCCAAGCGTGAGTAAAGGAGTATGTAAACGGGTGAGTGCTCTGTCTGGACAGGGTTACATAACTGAACTGATCCTGTTTCTGTGACACCAGGGTAGCCGTCGGGACGAAGTCGCACCGGTCAGACACTATGTCACCATGCTGGAATGGAGGGTTAAACCGGTGAGGACAGCTCTGTCTGTCCACGAGACTGCATAGGCGCTCACTTTACAGGTCGTAAATCATCTTTATGCAGACACAGATGCTAAATCTACACATTACACAAAACTCATACTTACAGTTCTCAATGCGGCAATGCAATTTCCTTCAAATTGTGGCTGTATTTATGCTTATATATAGTGTTTTTTTGAGCGGCTGTAAGATTTTGCATAATAGGGAGCCTATATGGTCCCCTATATCATTTTTATAAGGGGTTTGCGTGGCAACAGTGTGTGAATATAGCCAGCCTCTAATGGTAAAAATTAAATAACTCTATTTGTTTATAATCACACTTCATAAAAACAGTCTGCAGAAACACTTTGGCTGACATTCTCCCTTTGTATGTGTCATTACAGGGGAAAAGTCCCATCCATGATGATCTCGCTCTCATTAGCATAGACAGTCCTGAGTGAGAAGCAGCCATCTGCCATTAGAGTTTTTACTTGCTGAAGATATTGTCAGCGACTAAGAGGCATAATGAATGAGGAGTTTTAGGATGCGCAAATGAACCATCCATAAAACCTTCTTCTGAGCCACTTCTTTTGACATTTTCAGCTTGTCACAGAGATCACGTTAGGCTGTGATCACACCGATCTTTTGCCTCATAGACTTCAATTCATATGCATACGAATGCAACAGACCGGAAATGCAAGCTCATTCGACAACTTTCGCATGTAGCTGTGTTCAAGAGTTCAAGCTTGGTGAACTCTGACTCTCAAATGGCATCACACGAGACCAATAGACCATTTCAATGTGGTCGTGTCATTGGCCCTTGAACATTTCCCACTTGTTATCAAACTATTTCATAACTGTAACAAGAGGCGATTCAATCAGAACTTAATGCTAAAACAACTATCATAACATTATTTATTAATATGTGGCTCTTTTTGGATTCTTGGTAGCTATAGAAAATAAAAAATTAAAACAGGAAATACATTGGGACCATTGTTTTTGTTTACATCCCTCAGAATGGTGACATGACCTCTCTGTACAGAAATGTACATTATAGAGCGATCGCATGCTTTATCAATGTCTAATTATCTTGTTTTATTCTGCCCCATTTCACAGTGCCATATGACAGATTTTCGCATGCTCAAACTCTAGTTGGACCGTGGCTTTACTCCTGTTTTGAATCTGCCAATATGGTGATGCATGGGCCTTTGTAGCTCCGCCCTCAAAACAGCACAATCTTATATGAATTTAAAGTGACAGTTCACTCAAATACCACAATTTGGATCAAAGCTTAAAAGGGGCCGTTTTAAAGATATTTTTAAACAAAATTTTGGGCTGAACCTTCACATACACACTCTCGGGACATCAGAGACTTATTTTACATCATGTATAAAGGGGCATAATTGGTACCCTTTGATTTTTATAGGTAATAATGAGTAGGTCGCTGGTTAGAGTCCTGGCTTGGCTAGTTGGCATTTCTGTGAGGAGTTTGCATATTCTCCCCATGTTCGTGTGGGTTTCCTCCAGGTGCTCCGGTTTCCCCCACAAGTCCAAAGACATGCAGGATAGGCGAATTGAATAAACTAAAACTGTCTGTAGTGTATGAGTGTGTGTAAATACAAGAGTGTATTGGTGTTTTCCAGTCTTGGGTTACAGCTGGAAGGGCAACCGCTGCGTAAAACATATGCTGGAATTGTTGCCGGTTCATTCCGCTGTGGCGACCTCTGAATTAGGGACTAAGCCGAAGGAGAATTATTGAATGAATAGTAGGCTGATTTTTATCCGAAGGAGGTATTCTGAACTGTCAATGGATCATGCAGAAAAAACAGATTAATTATGTTGGCTTGACAAAGCTTTTCTTTTTAATCTGAGATCAAATTTCTTAACGCATCTCCTCCTAGAACTGTCAAGTTACAACCACCAAACTCACACCAGACCTTCAGGCTAATCTGAATATTTAGGCTTTATCTTTTTTAACAGATCTGACTTACAGTTTTACTTATGCACAAACAAATCTGGGAAAATTTAAATAGACTTTCATTGAGGCGGTGAAAACTTTCAAACAGTAAATGCTAAAGAGCATTTAACCAACATTCACCCAGTTCAATATCTTTAGACCTTCATCAAGCTATCTAGCTATCACTAGCAAACCTAGCAACTATCCTCAAATATGCTAATTCATGCTAGAAACATAAATATTCATCTAAAAACATCATAGAAACATGCTAATTCATGCTTGAAACATAAAAATGCACCTTAAAACAATAAAAACATGCTAATTCATGCCTGAAACATGAAAATTAATCTAAAAACATAGAAACATGCTTATTCATGCTAGAAACAAAAATACATCCAAAAAAATGATAGAAACATGCTAATTCATGCTAGAAACATACAAATTCATCTAAAACATAATGTAAATATGCTAATTCATGCTAGAAACATAAAAATGCATCTAAAAACATGATAGAAACATGCTAATCCTTGCTAGAAATAGAAATGTATCTAAATACATGACAGAAACATGCTAATTCATAATAAAACATACAAATGCATCTAAAACATGATAGAAACATGCTAATCCTTGCTAGAAATAGAAATGTATCTAAATACATGACAGAAACATGCTAATTCATGATAGAAACATACAAATGCATCTAAAAACATGATAGAAACATGTTAATTCATCCTTGAAACATACAAATGAATCTAAAAACATGATAGAAACAAGCTAATTCACACTAGAAACATAAAGATGCACCTAAAACATGATATATACATGCTAATTCATGCTAGAAACATAAAAATCCACCTAAAATCATGCTAGAAACATAAAAACCCATCTACAAACATGATAGAAACATGTTAATTCATGCTAGAACCATAAAAAATTATCTAAAACATGATAGAAACATAAAAATGAATCTAAAAACATGATAGAAACATCCTAATTTATGCTAGAAACATAAAAATTATCTAAAAATGTGATAGAAACATGCTTCTTTGTGCTAGACACATAAAAAATCATCTAAATATGTCATAGAAACATGCTAATTCATGCTAGAAACATAAAGATTAATCTAAATCATAGAAACATGCTAATTCATGCTAGAAACATAAAAGTCTATCTTACAACATTATAGCAACATGCTAAATCGCTGAAACACGTTAGCAACGTGTCAAGTAATGATAGCAGCATGCTAATTTAAGTAGCTTTACCAACCAACAACAAAGTTTGTTGCTCAAACTATAGTCACACATAGCTAAATCTATGCTATTTTACTGTAAATGTGTCCCACAGGTTATGCAACATGCACACATTCCCAATGCATAAAAACATGGTACAGTACAAAATAACCCAGATTTGACTGGTTCCTGAATCAAAGCACTGTAGTGTAAAATGCATCAGCCCATAATGATGCTTCAGTCCATCACTACCGGCCATTCACTGCCAGCATCCCACTTTCTGTACAGTTCCTTTTCTTTTACAAGCTCTCAACGTTTCCCTTACACATTATCTCTCGCTCTCGATATGTCGTCCTTTTTGTCTTCGTTACAAAAGAGAAGCTCTGCCTTTTTTGTGTAAAAAAAAATAACTCAAGAGTATCCATACACCCTGCGGCCTCTCATATGTGCTTGCTTTGGTGTCATTGTGCGTCTTTAAAGGGACACTTCACTCAAAAATACAAATTTTGTTAACAGGACAATATAAAATAAAATAAGTAAGGGGTCAAGCCTAAATGTCCTAGTTTAGTGTCTGCATCAATAGAAATAAAGAAAATATTAGATGCAAGTAAAGCATCTACTACCAGTATATGGGTAAAATGATAGTCCTTCATCAATAACTGTAAGATAAATATGATTTATGTAACACTGAAACAACATCCGTACGTAAAATTTAATCTATTTTTTATGCATTTCAATAACGTGGTGAAAAAACCTGGTTTGAAGGACAGTGGAAAAACATTTAAACTGGATGGTAATAATTACTTTGTTGCTGCAGTGTGAAGTTAAAATAGAGTTTTTAAATATGTTATTCATCATTTTTGTTATGAAAAACAATAAGCTGTGTTACACTAATTGTTCTGATGATTTTTATTTTTATTTTTTTGATGAGAAATCTTTTTTTTTAATGAAAAATTACATACAAAAATGTTAAAAAGTGTAAATATAAGACTATATCCAGAAAAAATAAAATTAAAATTATTTTGTAACCTTTCTATTTGCAAAAATATTGATAATGCACGTTTTTAAATACATAATGTATTTTAACAGATATTCCATTTATCATTTCTAGTGTTTGTTGTTCTTAAATAATCTAAGCATTTAAAAAAATTTAATAATCTCAAATAATATTTTTCTTAATATTGCAAAAATATTGATGATAATACACATTTCATCATTGATAATACACATTTTTTTGCATAATATATATTTAACAGATACTGCACTGTTCATTTGTAGTGTTTGTTTTTCTGGAATAATATGAGTATTTACAATAATCTAATATTCTTCAGATAAACCTTTTCTTAAATAATATTGGAAAAATAATGATAATACATGTTTTCATCATTTAAATATATTGCATAATATATTTTAACAGATACTGCACTTTTTAACTTGTAGTGTTTGTTTTTTTCCTAAGTATTTGTAATTATCTTAAATAATATTTTTTCTTAATATTACAAACATATTGATAATACACGTCTGTATCATTGATAATACAAATATATATTTTTGCATACCATTTTTAACCAATATCGCACTTTTTATTTGTAGTGTTTGTTTTTTCTTAAATAAGATAAGTATTTTAAATAATCTAATTATCTTCAAATAAACTTTTTCTTAAACAATGTTGCAAAAACATTGATCATAATACACATTTTCATTATTGATAATGCACATACATTTTTTTCTTTTTTAAATATTTCCCAAATGATGTTTAACAGAGCAAGGACATGTTTCCCAGAGATGGGTTGCGGCTGGAAGGGTATCCGCTGTGTAAAAACGTGCTGGATAAGTTGGTGGTTCATTCCGCTGTGGCGACCCCAGATTAATAAAGGGACTAAGCCGAAAAGAAAATGAATGAATGAGAGCAAGGACATTTTCACAGTATGTCTGATAATATTTTTTTTTCTGGAGAAAGTCTTATTTGTTTTATTTCGGCTAAGCAGTTTTTAATTTTTTAAACAGCATTTTTAAGGACAATATTATTAGCCCCTTTAAGCTATATTTTTTTCCTATAGTCTACAGAACAAACCATCGTTATACAATAACTTAATTACCCTAACCTGCCTAGTTAACCTATATAAGTTAAGCCTTTAAATGTCACTTTAAGCTGTATAGAAGTGTCTTAAAAATATCCAGTAAAATATTATTTACTGTCATCATGGCAAAGATAGCATAAAGTACTATTTTGAAATAACTTTTCCGAGACCTATCTTTCAAACATTACGCTTACTGGCCACTTTATTAGGTACACCTATACTAGTACCGGGTTGGACCCCTTTTTGCTTTCAGAATTGCCTAATCCTTTGTGTCATAGATTCAACAAGGTACTGGAAATATTCCTCAGAAATTTTGCTCCATATTGACATTGAGCCTCATGAAGTTGCTGCACATTTGTCGGCTGCACATCCATGATGCGAATCTCCCGTTCCACCACATCCCAAAGGTGCTCTAATGGATTGAGTCTGGTGACTGTGGAGGCCATTTGAGTACAGTGAACTCATTGTCATGTTTAAGAAACCAGTCTGAGATGATTCACACTTTATGACATGGCGCGTTATCCTGCTGGAAGTAGCCATCAGAAGATGGGTACACTGTGGTCATAAAAGAATGGACATGGTCAGCAACAATACTCAGGTAGGCTGTAGCATTGACACAATGCTCAATTAGTACTAATGGGCCCAAAGTGTGCCAAGAAAATATCCCCCACACCATTACACCACCACCACCAGCCTGAACTGTTGATACAAGGATGGATCCATGCTTTCATGTTGTTGATGCCAAATTCTGACCCTAACATCCAAATGTCCATCCATCCGCCTCAAAGTTCGACATATTGTGCGTTTAGAGCTGCTCTTCTGCAAACTTCGGTTATCTACATGCCTAAATGCGATGAGTTGCTGCCATGTGATTGGCTGATTAGAAATTTGCGTTAATGAGAAGTTGGACAGGTGTACCTAATAAAGTGGCCGGTAAAATATGTGGCTTAAAATGCATTTAATATATCGTAGGGCAAGCTAATATTTTTTTTAAAAAGTCAAAATATACACTTCTTTCCAAGGCCAGCAAAAAAGAAAACATACATCTATCCATATAAGTATCGTTAAACATAGCTTTAGTCACAGAAAGAGCCTTAATTGCGTTTCTTTCTGATTGCGTGACACATCAATTGCATTCACTCGATCTAAAACATAAGAGCAAACAACAGCCAAGGAAACGGACCCTAAAAACACTCTTAGGTTTCACAACCCCAATCATTCTCCAAACCACAACCAAAGAATGAGGCTGCGGTCTATATTTATACATGAACGTGGCCCTCTCACACAAACTATGCATATATGAACATGAATATACTCGGGTTACATTTGCGGTTCGCTCTCGAAAAGAAAGCAGCGGTTGATTTTTTGACGTCTGCAGCTTGTACAAGTTAAAACATAAGACTGTAAAAACGTCTCTTGTGTACTGTATGTAATTCTACACGACCTTGACAAGACTCTGATCCTATTTGTGTGATCTGTGTATAGATTATATGTTAAACGGCAAGCCTGAACTCTCATAGAGCTAAACTCAGTGAACTCTCTAATACACATAGTGTTCCTTCGGTTGGAGCCAGAGTTTGTCATACTGTAAAAATAGGGCCGCTTTAACAGTTTATCTTTGCCATCAGTCAAAAGCGTCCCACTAAGCTGTCATTATTGCCCACTGTGGTGACAGGTTTTTGCCCCTGGAGCATTTGCAGGATTACCAGAAAACCCATCTACGGGTCAATGCTGGAGGGCACACATCCCAGTGTTTTCTAGTATACAGTAAATCTACTGTATATTTATACTATATCGAGAAGGAATTGTTATCGCGATAATAGTACAGTTGAAGTCAAAATTATTAGCCCTCCTGTCAATTTCTTTTTCAGATATTTCCCAAATTATTATGTTAAACATATAGCGAGGATTTTTTCACAGTATTTCTGATAATATTTTATCTTCTGGAGAAAGTCTAATTTGATTTATTTTAGCTAGAATGAAAGCAGTTTTTATTTTTAAAACCATTTAAAGGTCAATATTATTAGATCCCTTAATATTATTAGCCCCCATTTGTTATCGATAGTCGACAGAACAAACCACTGTTATACAATGATTTGTCTAATGACTCCTGACTTGCGTAATTAACATAGTTAAGCCTTTAAATGTCACTTTAAGCTGAATACTAGTATCTTGAATTATATCTAGTCAAATATAAAGTACTGTCATCATGACAAAGATAAAATAAATCAGTTATTAGAAATGAGTTATTAAACAAAATCTTCAAAACAGAAATTGGGGAAAAATATACAGGAGGGCTAATAATTCTGACTTCAACTCTATATGCAATAACCATATTGCAGGGAAATGCTCTAAATTAAATTCATTTTATGTGCCAAGCATTTGTGTGCTACAGTGGTAGTTCATTCAAATCTGACCAATCAGACGAGGCCTTTCCTATCTTAAGCCCCACCTCTACAGTGGGTACTGTAATGTGAGCCTAGGGCTGAAAATAAATTTGGATTTCCACTGAGGTTTTCAGTCAATCGTGGTGTTTTAAAGTCTAAATGATTGCACCTTGACAGTTTTATTTAGATTTAACGTTCTCAGAAAAAATATCTATTACTTGTTTATTTTAATATGATCATAACAAATGATTTTTAAAAAATCTTATAAAATGGTGTATTGCATCTTAATGGTGTGTTATATCTTAAGAAAAATCGCATATCGCATTTTTTCATAGTATCGTGCAGTATCACACCCCATCCCCCCTAATTTCACTCACGTTTGTCCAATTTCACTCACGTCCCCCCAGGCACCCCTCCGACTAATTGTAAATCATCTTCCACTGTCAATAAGCGTGAGCCATAGCATACTTGCTTTTGATGTACATACATACAGAAAATGCTGCTTCGCAAAGCCAAGTTCGCAGAGCCCTGATGGTGTGATTGAGTCGAACATTGAGTATGTTTACATGGGCAACAATACTTTAATATGATATTAATATGATTAAGACAATACTCTGATTAAGAGTCTACAATGTAAACAGCAGATTTTCATCACCTTAATCTGACTAAAGTCATAACTGAACTTAACAGAAATAGAATTAAGACGTGGAGTATGCATATATTACTGGCATTACTGAAGTAAATAGCACAATCAAACTATTACAGTCATGTAGGACTTTTCACTGCATTTTGTGACAAGATCCACACACCAGGCTGTCAGTCAAGGACCACACACGCACACACACACACACACACACACACACACACACACACACACACACACACACACACACACACACACACATCACGAAATGCAGTTCTATTTGACGTGCGGTATCAATAAAAGCAACACTCTTCCACCAGTCCTTCATATTCGCATCTAATACCCCAGTTTGTCACGGGGGCATGAATGAAATGTTCATAAGTGAAAGTTAAACTGCCAAACTGCAGTTAAAGTCGAGAAATTGAAACCCAAAATTACATGAGACTCCGCAGGAAACGTGAATAGCCTGGTGACGCAACATTCAAAAAGCACTTCACGTAATTATATTATTGTCTTAATCAGATTAAGGCACATAACTTTTACTGATGTCCATGTGAACGTAGTCAGTAGTGTCTTCAAAGTAAGTGAAAGATCCAGATTGGCATCCAGCTGATTTGATACAGAAGGGCACTTTTTTGTCAGACGGCTCACCGGTTTGACTTTCATTCATTCACCGTCATTAGTTTTAAAAAGCACCCGGTTAATTTTATTTTATTTTAATTTTACAGTATATACTTTACTGGAAGGCATTAACTCTACAGGTGCCTGATAGTTAGCTGTGGAGCTAACATTAATCCCTCTAGTGAACACATAAAAATCGTCATCATTTACTCGAGTGCACGCCTCAATCTCTCGCG
Organism: Danio aesculapii; assembly: GCF_903798145.1. NCBI lineage: Eukaryota > Metazoa > Chordata > Actinopteri > Cypriniformes > Danionidae > Danio > Danio aesculapii. The sequence goes on along the minus strand of NC_079435.1, from coordinate 11,468,291 downwards.
CCCCCCTTAATAGGTACTGCCCACAGTTTGAAAACCCCTGGTGTACTGCAGCATATGATGGACTTCATATGAGTATAATAAAGTGTATTTCATTTAGTTCGTCCATAATAGCATACAACAGATTCTCTCATAAAAGATGGTATAAAATAGTTTTTTTAATGATACATATGAATGCACCTCCTGCTAATGCATTGATTATTAAATAATAAACTAAATTATTATTAAATATAAGTATAGGCCCACCTGTGAATTTGTTTCCCCAAATGATGTTTAACGTGATTTTTGTTCACAGTATTTCTTGTCTTTTCTTAAGAAAGTATTATTTCATTTAGTTTGGCTGGAATTAATATTATTTTTCATTTAAAAACTGCTAAGATAAATTTTATTAACCCCCTATTTTTTCATTTTGCCTACAGAACAAACCACTAATGCCTGGTTAACCTAGTTTAGCCTTTACATTGCACTTTAAGATGAATAGTAGTATTTTACCAAACAACTAGTAAAATATTATGAACCGTCATGATGACAAAATAAATGAGTTATTAATTAAAGCTATTGTTTAAAAATATGTTAAGATGAAATCAGTTATGCTATATAAATGTACAAAAGCTATATCAAAATATACAAAAGATTATAAACATATGCAAAAGAAAATGACACACTTGAAAATATTAATATATTTTTTGTTATTTGTTTATTTTTTCATTCTGTTATATGTGATATATATATAAAAACCCTCAAATACCCAATAAAAAAATCTAATATTTTCCTCTTTGTTTTCTTTCTTTACCCCTATACAGTGTAGGATGATAAAACCTGTTGTAAAAAAGTAATGTATACACATGTAAAAGTTTGTATTAGATTTGTGCCACTGTAAAACAATTTAATAAAAAAAATGTAAAAACAAAAATGTAAATTTATTATTAGTCACTATCAATCTTTTTTCATTATTCAAATGAGAATAAAATTATATAAAACTAACCTGAATAAAAGGGAAACCCAACAGAAATCTAACTTTTAGCCAGGTGTCTCTGAGTATTGGTTTGCTTGTGTCCAAAGTGTAACTGGCTGTGCAAAAGTCAGAACACCTGCGGGTTCTGCTGCAGTCCCTCACAAGCACAGCTCATTAAAAGTTAGCGATCAGACTGACACTCGCACAGGGTTTGCAGCACATACAATACACTGCTGAAACTGTCAAACCCCATGCTTCTTGTCTTTTTTTTTGTCAACACTTGACCCTCTAACAATAGCACTATATATTACATTTCTATTCTGTGTATTCCTATTCTATCTACCCTTTTTTACTCGTTAGTTGAATTAAAAATCATGCTTTGTAAGATACTGTAAAATATGCTGGGTTCCACACAATCAGTTTACGTTGGGACTACATAAAGGAATTAAGTTAGTTTAGTAATTTAAGTTGAATGAACATAATTTTTCTTTAAAAAATCTCAAGAATTGTGTTGTTTCATTGTGTTGTTAGACTAACTAACTAGGACTTGTCATAAAACTTCAAGTCAAGTTGAGTTTTGTCATAGCTCTACTTGTGTAGACATACTGTGGAACGAAATATGTCTCGCCAAGCTGCATCAATTCATTAATTCATTTTCCTTCGGCTTATTCCCTCAGTTTTCAGGGGTCACCACAGCGGAATGAACCGCTGCTACATAAATAAACAATCATCCAATTAGCACAAGACCAAATCCTCATAAATATCAAGCTTATCTTACCTCTATTATCTCTCTACTTTAGCCTCTAAAAACTAATATCTACTTTTATCTAATATATGATTATTCTTTATTAAATCAAATATCTGTAAACACAAACTTATGGAGTTAAAACAAACTGGAGCAGTAATCTAGCTATACTAACTATGTATATGCTATGCATACTTAACTATACATATATACTAAAACAGATATACAAGTACTTTTACATTAGATCAAGCAATATTGTGCAAAAGAGGTATTGATGGTTAAAGAAAACAAGTAGTGCAATTTGATTTGTGGTATGTTCTCAAGTAAACATTGTTTACTTATTGAGTCCTTGTAAGAGGGAGTTTAAGAAAACTTTATGCATACAGGTGGTTTATCAAACCCACTCACCTGTGTGAGGCACACTCGGATATGCATGAAAATTTTCTGGTGCATATAGAGAGAAGAGTGTTTCTACAGGTGGTTTGTCAAACCCACTCACCTGTGCAAGGCACAATCGGATATGCATGTAAAGTGTCCGGTGCATATAGAGAGGAGTGTTTCTACAGGTGGTTTGTCAAGCCCACTCACCTGTGTGAGGCACACTCGGATATGCATGTAAAGTGTCCAGTGCATATAGAGAGAATAGTCTTTCTACAGGTAGTTTGTCAAACCCACTCACCTGTGTGAGGCACACTCGGATATGCATGTAAAGTGTCCGGTGCATATAGAGAGGAGTGGTTCTACAGGTGGTTTGTCAAGACCACTCACCTGTGCAAGGCACAATCGGATATGCATGTAAAGTGTCCGGTGCATATAGAGAGGAGTGTTTCTACAGGTGGTTTGTCAAGCCCACTCACCTGTGTGAGGCACACTCGGATATGCATGTAAAGTGTCCAGTGCATATAGAGAGAAGAGTGTTTCTACAGGTGGTTTGTCAAGCCCACTCACCTGTGTGAGGCACACTTGGATATGCATGTAAAGTGTCAGGTGCATATGTAGAGAATAGTCTTTCTACAGGTGGTTTGTCAAACCCACTCACCTGTGTGAGGCACACTTGGATGTGCATGTTTTTATAGAGATATGGAGTGATTGTGAGAAAGTGTCTGGTGCAAGTGTTTGTAAAAGTGTCAGAGATGAAAGAGTGTGTATATGTAATTGGTTCTACTGTCCTAATTGGAAATGAAAAAATTAATTAAAATGGTTTAGTTTAAATAATTAATAGTCTATAGGGCACTGGAAAAAATAAATAAGAAAAACAAAAGCACTCACTTTATCTCCACTGGAGTAGAAGAAATACCGAAGACGGACAATGTTACAGTGATCCAGCTTCCTCATGATCTGTAACTCACGATTCTGGTAAAAACAAAACAAAATGAAAAGCATCATGAAAACTGGCATCGAGATGATATTAAACGGTACATGTTAATTTAAATCAGGCTAAATAGTATTGTGCACCTTTATGCTATTTTAAAGGTTGCTGGTTTTGATTTAGACTCTATTACATCCATCTGTGGTCAAAAAACACATATCTATTTCATAATATTTACTGTATCAACAGCTCTTTTCTGAAACTGCTTGTACAAGATTATGGTATTTCTAAAATATTCTGTAAGAAAAAAACCTTTAGCTCATTTTAACCAATAATTTAAGCTCCAGAATTTTCCCCTAATATTAGTATTTGGTTTCCGTTTGATTATTAATTCATTTCTACTTTTTGAGAACTAAATAATAAAGTTTTAAGAACACTTTTATGTGCTCGCAACACACTGTTCCCAGAGAGCTGCAGTGTAGTTATTTTTAATTAACCTAAAAATAACGTATACAGAACGTTTATTAATGGTTATTATTTTTAGGTTATTATATGCAACCGTGAAAGAATGTTCATGGAATGTTGCAGGGTGTTCATGGAATGTTGCAGGGTGGTTATTTTCAAATAGCCCTCCTAGAACTTCCTTACAGGTTATGTTTATTTTAGGGCTTGTTTTTATAAGCTAACTTTTGTATTTCATAGTATTACCTTATTTAAATTAGCGCAATGGAGCAGTTCATGAAATCATGAAAAATGCTCAAATCCAATGAATCAAATCCACATTTGGCGTTACACATATCATCATAACCTGTTGGGTTGTTCTTTATTTTTAAGTAATGATTAATCTGTTCACTCATTGGCCTTTTTCTTGCTGAATGACTAACAACTTTTTATCAATCTGTTTACTGAACAATTAACCACAATGGTAACATTTTACTCATAACAAAGACATCTCAAACAATGTCACCTTTGTATTTAAAATGACATAACTGAGTGAATGACACTAATGACAGTTGTCATTAGCATGCATAAAATGTCATGTGTCATGTCATGATTAGAAAGGTATCGTGACAGTCATATGAACACCCCTTGAAGTAGAGTTACTCTCATTTTTAATTTACACTGTAAAATCCAACAGTCAACGTTATCAAATGAAGTGAGTGTAGTTAACTCAAAATTTACTGAAAGTTAATTCTACTCATTTGAGTTTTAAACTCAGTGTTGAAGGTAATGAGTTAATTAAATACCTCATTACTTCAACTAAAACAGAGTAAGTTCACAGTACTCATATAGATTAGATTTTTAACTCAAATGGTTTGGAGCAATCGGTTTCCTCAAACAGTTTGAGTTGCTTTAACTAATTGGGTTTTACAATACTCAATTGGTTTGAGTTCTCTTCATTTATTGGGTTTTACTGTGCTCAAATTGCTTCATTTACTCAAATGGATTAAGTTCACAGTACTCATTAGGATTAGATTTGAACTTAAATGGTTTGTTGCAATCGGTTTCCTCAAATGGTTTGAGTTACCTTAACTTTTTGGGTTTTACAGTGTAGATATGATATGAGAGTAATTACAGGCTTAAGAAAATGTTAAACAGATTTTTTTGTTGTATACAGACCAAAAGAGAAACGCATGCGTCTTTCCCAGAATGCAATCCAAAGCATAAATAAGTGGGAAAAAAATTAATCACAAAATATGGAAAACTTTTTACAGTGTACCAAAAAGGTTTACCTGAAATCACAGACTACATTATATTTCAATCTTATTTACCCACCCCATCATACACTATTCTCTCTACATTGTAAAAAAGAGATTAGTTGACGATACTTAGTTGACAAAAGAGTGTAAACTCATTGCCTTAAAATGATTAAGTAAACAAATAATGTGCATAATTATAATAATTGTAACAAACAGCAGTGACAACCACTCATCCAGCCAGCAGAGGGAGCCCTCACCTGAATTCTGACTGCCAGTTCTTCGTTGGTTACTTCCTGTTTGGGGGCCATATTAACCTGGCATATTAACACTCAGTGCGAAGTATTGCCAGTATCTGCTGCCTTACCAAGCGTTTTCTCACTGTTTTGTTCTGCCTTTCTGTTATGACCTTTGAGCCTGTGTTTGTTGACTACTGATTTTTGGATTACTGTTTTTGCCTTGGTTGCCGTGGAGGACTTTCTGTTTGTTATTCTGTTTGTTATTCTGAACATTCTTACCGACTCCGATTTAGCTTGGTGATTTGGATTTGTTTGCTGAGATCTATAAACTTCTTGCATTTGGATCTAATCTGTTTCCATGTCGTCACCACCGCCATTGTCACAATAATTAAGTTAAGTCCATGGATTTACTGACTTTTTAAAAGTAAAATCACCTTGTTGCTTTTAAGTCAATGGGTTTACTCATTTTGTTAAAATAAAGTAACTAATCGCTTTTTACAGCACACCAAACAGGTATACCTGAAATCACAGACTACATTATCTTATTTTCTTACCTCATCATATAGTCTACATGTTAACACACAAAACAACAACACACACATTCTACCTTCAGATATTAGAGAACGTTTTTATTCAGGAATTATTTTAAGGAGAAATTTTAGATTAATTAATCAAACTAAAAGATTGTGGATGACTGTTTTCAGTGTTTTTGTTATTTGTCAATGAATGTTATTAAAGGGGTGGTCCAGAGTGTTTTTAAGGCTTGGTTGGGTTTATAAGATGCAAAGCAATGTGTCCTCATGCTTCATTTGTAAAAAAATTAATTTTTTTATATATCCTACTTTGATTATTTACAGCTACTCAGCTAACATGAAGACAACTATCATATTCCCTAGTTCCTAGAGTTGGTTATCTGAGATGTGGAATGCAGGGAAAGCAGCCGCATAGAGAGACAATGCAGCGCTGCTGAAGATTGTGGGTGTTTACAGTGGTTTGAAGAGATAAATATGAATTTGTAGGTAAATTGTTAACGGTGCGAAACAGCATTTCCTGTTGTTTAAATCCTTGTTAACATCCTCGCTACAACATACCTTTAATGCTAGACACTGTGCATGTAATAGATCAATTTTAACAAATAAAAATACTCACAGGTTGTGGCTCACAATCCACAGCTTCTTCTGTTATGGTTGGAGCTGCTCCATCTGTGAGGAGTTTTTAGCCGAATCCAGCACTGAACTGGGAGACATTCTGGAAGCTCTCCTTTGTCAAATGCTAGCTATATATTTTTTTTATAATTCTCTGGAACATAATGAAATTAAACTGTAAGCTCTTCTCTCTTTGTGTCATGTCCCTTGGAAGCCCAAATACAGAAACAGATTAAGCTCTGTGGAAATAGCAGCGTTTGGATGGCATTTTAGCTTTCTCTGCTATAACTATAACATATACATGGCCACGCCCCTTCGCTGCGTGGGATGTATCTTTTAGTAGTCCCCAAACTTTGTTCGCTGTAGGCTTTGCTAATCTCACTCTGTAAAAGCCAATGCCTCCCTTTGAGCGTTTTACATTCAGAGATGCTGTTTATGTTCACACAGCTACATTACACATCAACTAAAGTTTAAAGTATGATATTGTAATGGACCACCCCTTTAAGAAACCGATATGATTGCATGTTATACTGTCTATTGTATACACTGTAAAACATGCTGGGTTCCACACAATCACTTCGTGCTGTCCCAAGACAAATCGATTAAGTGGATTGAACATAAAACAATTAAGTTGTCCCAAAAAAACTAAGGAATTGTATTGTTTCAACTCAAGTAGTTTGAACATGCAGCAAAAGTAATTTTTTTAAATGTATATAGCGTAGGTTTTACTATGAATATAGCCAACACTGCTAATATGTCCTTAAAACATAAATAAATAAATAAAATTTCTTACCTTAAACCTTTTGTCCTGTAGCACCTTCTTTATGGCCACCAGCTCGCTGGTGTCACAAAGCTTGGCCTGATATACGACCCCAAATGAGCCGTTTCCAATGACCTTTGTGTCTGTATAGCTGACCTCCTGAGGCCGGTCGGGACCCTGACCGGGGGTCGCGGCCACTGTCGTCACCTTACCGCCATCTTTATCTCCTAAAGAGACAGGAGAAAATACAATGCAATGTCTGTTTAGGTGTTACTACGCTCATTAATTGTTATTCCTGCGTGTATCAACATTCACCTGAGCTCATTTTCGAGTTAAACACATCCGCTTCACACCTCGTCATGTTTTCATACCCCTAAGTAAGCGCTCGACAATGTGAAAATGAGAAATATGAATGGATAAATTAGGAATTATACCGTTTGAAACTCACCATTTCTTTTAAAACACTATATTTATCACCATTCAAATGTGCTTCAAATGTATTAAATACATTGAAGCCAGAACTATTAGCCCTCCTGCATTATTAGCCCCCTTTATATTTTTCCCCAATTTCTGTTTAACAGAATGAAGGTTTTTTTCAACACATTTCTAAACATAACAGTTTTAATAACTCTTTTCTAATAACCTATTTCTTTTATCTTTGTCATGATGACAGTAAATAATATTTTACTAGATTTTTTTTCAAGACACTGGTATTCAGCTTAAAGTGACATTTAAAGGCTTAAATAGGGTAACTAGGCAAGTCATTGTCAACAGTGGTTTGTTCCAAAGACAATCGAAAAAAATAAACAACCCAGGCTCATTGTGGATATGTACGCAGATTTGCATTTCTGGGGACAGCGAAAAACATAACCGGAGGTACGTCTGCTCGCAGTTTTTGTTTTTGCACATCCACCAGAGGCCACTGTGTGTGTTTTTTAATTGTCAAATTTCTCTCTCGCATCTTTTTCTCACGTAAATCCACCAGAGGGCGCAACCAGGCCAGCTTGCTGTCGACTGACTGACTGACCCACCCACACCCCCTCCCTAACCCCAACCGGTAGTGTTTTCAAAAGCAAAAAGAAAGCTGTCGCGGCCACGTGATTTCACCACATCGTTTTTGGCCTGTTGTTTATTTTTTATTTTATTTTTTTCTGGTTTTACCTGGTTTCTAGAACCATTCTTCACTGGACTCGAACACTGTTGTCGCAGTCACGTCCCAAGTCTGCCGACATGCAGCAAGCTACTGGGCAAACTGGTAACACTGGACAGAGGTAAGCGGTCAGCTGGTAGCGTGAAAAGGAACAGAAGTTGTCGGCTGTGTCATACCGCCCCATAGCGTTTGTTATAAAGACGAAATGCAGCTATACATACATCTGACTACATAATTCATGCTCTCCAGAAATGTAGATAGGGGTACATATCCACAATGAGCCTGTGTTAAAAAGAAATATAGCTTGAGGGGGCTAATAATATTGACCTTAAAATGTTTTTAAAAAAATTAAAAACTGCTTTTATTCTAGCCAAAATAATCCAAATAAGACTTTCTCCAGAAGAAAAAATATTATATTAAATACTGTGAAAATTTCCTCTGTTAAACGTTGTTTGGGAAAATATTTAGAAAAAGAAAAAAATTCAAAGGAGGGCTAAAAATGTTGACTTCATCTGTAATATAAATAATTAAATAAATATAATTAAGCAAAGCATTTTTTTGCACTGCGATCATCGATTTTCCTGAGTGATATCTGAGGGTATAAATACGTATTATGTTATTTAGTTTAATTTTGGAGGAAAAACAGGTCCGTTCACACCAAGAGCCATAACTATAAATATAACCATAAATATTCCTCCGTCCACACTGGCGACCGATAAAAGTATGTATATTTTTAGTTTATGCTTGTGCTTACAGATGTCCTCGGTGTGCAATTAGCGCGTCTGACCAGTCAATCTTTCTTTAAAAATGTATTCTAATCAAACGAGTTTAGTGATCATAGTCAGTGAAGTGGAATTAAAACAAACTATTTTCCCCAGCATTTTCAAATGGGAGAACTTAAAGACGCTGAAACTAGCACTGCATACTTGAGGTACTTTTAACTTTTATACTTCATTTTGCTAGCCTGGCTTCTACAACTCCAATGTATTTTAATCAATCTTCTCCATAGTATAATAAACTGTGTTCGAGATAATCGTTGTCTTTAATAATTATTTATTAAGATGGCTTAATCTTCATGATTTTGCCAAGTACGATGTAAGTACCAAGTGCATCTATGTTGATCCTGGAGCATCATTTTTGTTCGAAAATGTAACTCATACCTATTCTGACCCCTAAACCCAACCATAACTGTAAATTATTCCCAAAATCAGAGGGGAATCATAGTTGGTTAACAATCATCTAGAAGTGCATAAACATAACCGTAAGCCTAAACGGTTAACGTATCCCTTAATTCTGATTGGCTTATTGTGAATGTTAATGTCAACATAGATGTAATCCAGGAACATGTCCTACTTGGTGAAATCAGTTTGGCGAAGTATGCATGTCTGAGAGTGCAAGTCTGCAGCCAGAAACTTTTGGAATAAAGTGCACACAGAGTTGCACATTCAGCACGGTGAAATGTGATGAGTCAGAGGGCGTAAACACACACACACACACACACACACACACAAAATGAGCTAATAAAGATCTCTGCACACCGAACTTACGCAGCATGGAATTTTAATTGAGTCACGGCCCATTACTTACCCAGATCATCTCCTCATCCTGCTCCTCTGACACCATCCAGCTCACAAACTCACTAGTCATTTAGCAATTCAGATAAACCCAGGCATTTAATATAAGACGCCGCTTAGCTTAATCTCTCAGCTAACAGACTTTTCATCATGATAGCTCTACAGCATTAATCACATTATAGCTCAAATACAAAAAGGTCATCACTAACCCTCCGCAATGTGGATAACAGATCAAATATTAACCCATTATGAATAAAAGTGAAGTGATTAGCAATATCTAATCTGCACATCATGCCTTATTTCACTGTTTTCAATAATAAGCGTTACTCTGAATTTGAACGGAGTGAAAATATAGGTTGTGATGCACAGATGATTAATGCATTTAATAGGTGGCATTTAGGCATGCGCTGATGTTAAAATCCTGGCTAATACTGATAAGCTCATTATCATTTATTTAATATACATTTAAATACAGATACTGATATATTGCTGATTGCTCATCAATATATCAAAGTAATGCTGCATTTAACTTTTTCATGCTTGTTTTCATATACACGTTAAATGGTAACACTTTACAATATTGTTCTATTAGTTAATGTTAGCTCTTGTATTTACTAGCATGAATAAACAATGAACAATACATTTATTACAGTGTTTATTTGTCTTTGTTACTATTAGATAATAAAAATAAAGTTGTATGTAACAGGTCAGCTAGCGAAGTGCTATGTAGGTAAACCTCACTCCTCTGACCTCAAAAGGTGCTCTAACGACAGATGCTAGAGGCTATTATCTTTAGCCTCCTTGGTAGAGCAACCAACTCCCATATAAATAATTGCCGGTTTGATCTCAGCTCAGACCGGGTTGGGTGCAGTAGGACCGGTAGGTTACATGTGGGGGCTCCTCCGGGATGGGAGAGAGGTTTAGGGGCTTGAGTGTAACGGAGGCTAGCTGGTGAAGTGCTATGCAGGTAAACCTCACTCCTCTGACCTCAAAAGGTGCTCTAACGACAGATGCTAGAGGCTATTTTCTTTAGCCTCCTTGGTAGAGCAACCAACTCCTATATAAATAATCGCCGGTTTGATCTCAGCTCAGACCAGGTTGGGTGCAGTAGGACCGGTAGGTTACATGTGGGGGCTCGTCCGGGATGGGAGTGAGGTTTAGGGGCTTGAGTGTCATGGGGCTAGCTAGTGAAGTGCTATGCAGGAAAACCTCACTACTCTGACCTCAAAAGGTGCTCTAACGACAGACGCCAGAGGCCATTATCTTTAGCCTCCTTGTTAGAGCAACCGACTATCTTACAAAGAATTGCCGGTTTGATCTCAGCTCAGACCAGGTTGGGTGCAGTGTAACCGGTGGGTGTACACTGTTTATGTTAACTCACAGTGCAATAACTAATGTTAACATTAGCTTGACTTGATCTCTCCATACCACTTATCTTGTAAAGAAAGCACACCAGCGACTGCACTTTCTGAGAAGGTTAAAAAGAGCACACCTCAGCCCATCATTCCTCACAAGTTTTTACAGAGGAGCTGTTGAGAGTGTTCTCACTAATGGCATCTCCCTTTGGTATGAGAATAGCAGTGTATCTGACAAGAACACCATTAAAAGGATCATAGGGTCAGCTGGAAGGTCTATTGGAGTCAAAATGACATCTATCGAGGAACTTTATCAACGACGTTGTCTGTCTAGGGCAAATAGCATTTTAAGGCATCCAACCCACCCTGGCCATAGCCTGCTCACGCTCATGCCATCAGGCATGCGTTATTGGAGCCTGAGGAGCAAATCAGTGCGGTTTCATGATAGTTTTTATCCTGTGATTATAAGAGTTTTGAATAATACAATTTTTTAAACACTATTGATAGCTAGTGTGAAATAATAAATCAATAAATAGTTAAACTAGCATAAATTGTAAATAGTACAACTATTATAACAAATGGTGAAATAGGTATTTGAGTATTAATTTATTCTCTTCAGAGGTTTTAAATTAGGATATATCTTATATAACTATATTTCTATAAAATTGTAATAGCTTATTTATTATGTTAGGATATTATAGTGTTTTTGTAGTGATGTTTTTTTATGTTGTTGTTGAGTCTGTTGTAATGTAATTTCGCTCTGCATTACAATTTTATTGTGATGTTTGAATGACAAAAATAAAGGAAACTGAACTTGAAACTGAAACTGAACAAGCATGAATTTTAATAAAGCATTAGTAAATGTTGAACTATGATTAAGTATTGTTCATTATTAGATAATGTTAGTATGTATATTAACTATTATTAACTAACGACACATTATAAAGTGTGACCCAGATGGAATCTGCGGACGTTTTTTGCCATTTCTGCAGAGAATTTTGATAAATATCTGCGGATTTCTGCGGAATTATTTTGGGAGTATCATAACTTAAACCTTAATATGTAAAATTAAAAATAATATATTTTTAACTTGTATTTAATGTTTAAAATGCAAATCCAATTAGATTCACATTATTTGGTAAACAAAGCAAGTCTCTCATATAATATCTCTACTAAAAGACAGAAAATATTACTGTACAAACTGCATTGTGCATTAATCAGATGAACATTTTCATATTAGTCAATAATATTACTGTAATTAATAAAAAAACTGAATAAATATAGATTTACACACATTTACTCAAGTAAATAAACAGAATTAATGATAGGCTAAAAATCTGCGTAAAATCTGCGGCATTCTGTGCGCGCAGATTCCGTGTGGGCCTACCCATTGAATACCCATTAATATCACAAAACCGTTATGAGGCGTTTAATGGTTACCAGCATCTTAAATCATTAAAAGTTTTTAATATTTAGATTTTTTTAAATGTATGTACATTTATGTATTTATGTATGTACGATATCATCTCTGCATCAAATTACAAAAAACGAACTGCTTGAGTGAAGCGTTTGTACAGCAGAGTATATGGGGCGAGACATTAAATTTGACGTTCTCAATTCATCAGTCTCACACAGTTCTTTTCCTTTTTCTGAAAGTCTTGATAACACCATTGTGTTTTTTATTATTATTATTATTATTTCAGCAAATAGGATAGTAAAAAAGATTTGTTGGACTCTCTCATTCACTGCGTTCTAAATTTACCCAACTATGATGACTTCTGCTGCTGAGAAACCCGAAAATCTCTCAGACTGGCTGTCTAAAGTAAAATCTTTATCACAGTCACAGAAATGTAGCAGCTATAAAGCCAGGCCTGCTTCTGTTCTCTAGCAGGCATGTCTAGACGATCTATCAGCCATGTGTGTGACGCTGATGAGTGCGTCACATGTTCAGGTGTAACCCCTCAGTAGGGCACACCCTGTGGAGAGAGCGATGCTGCCTCAGGCCTGGGTTTTGCTGTGGCAGCAGGATGAGTCAGCTGGTAAAACTGATGCTGGGAGTCATTCACTTCAGCTCATTAGATCACAGGCACACCAACAGAACACATTTTCAAACTCTTCCTGATCAAACACACCTGAATCAAGGGATCTGAACATTAGACTCTATAACCTGAATGGGTCACATAAGGGAGACGTCCAAAATATGTACAAAATGGCTGTAAAATTTACAGTATTACTGGCAATTTTGGATGCCGGTAATACTGTAAAATTTACAAGAGCACTGCAAATTAACAATTACAATTATGCTGTAGTTTTACAGCACACTTGTAATTGTTCATTTACAGTGCTCTTGTAAATCTTACAGTATTACTGGCAATTTGTATAGTGGTATTTTTTACAGTATTACTGGCAAAACTTGCAACCAAAATTGCCAGTCATACTGTACATTTTCCAGCATTTTTGTACAGTGTACTGTTGATGTGCCTCTGAGAACAGTGTTGGGAACCACTGCAGTTTTGCATACTCTCAAATGCAATATAGCTAATTCTATTGAGTAAACAATTAATTTAGCATAAAACATAATGTTTATTATAATTTAAAGAAGCATAATTTTCTCTGGAGGTTATTATCATTTATGCAAAGCAGGATTATCAGCATTATTATTTCAGCCTTAAAGCGATTGTTCACCCAAAAACAAAAATGTACTGTTAATTTCGCCCTCACTGGTTATCCAAGATGTTAGTGAATTTTTTTTCTTCAGTAGAACATTAAAGAAGATTTTGAGCGAGTTTTGGTGATTCATATAATGACAATGAATGGTTACAAGTTTTTTAGATAAAAAAAACACAAACAAATGAGTCCACATCAATAGCCATGGCTCCTGATGACACACTGAGATCTTGTAAAGTGAAACTATTGGTCCTTGGAAGAAATTGAACCATTAATCAGTGTCCCTCATTGGTGAACAGCGCCAGAGCATTAGCCCTTTCTGTTGAGCGAGTGACCAATTATAGGGGTGTGAGAAAGAACTCACTAGACAAGGCTCAGAAAGCAGGTGGGATATTTATGTTTGTTTATTTGCTATAAATGCTCATGTTGTTCTGTGCATGTACTTGAGTTTTTAAAGGTACAGTTTATATATCTGACTGTTTCTATTAAAGGACAAAATTGCATTACGAATAGCATATAAATGTAAATATATTTATACATTTTAATACAAGAATAGTTGTGCTGTGAAGAAAATATAAAACTGTGTTTGGAAAGCATCGTCAACGCACCGTGATGCACAGAGATATTGGATTTAACCGAATCAATGGCATGATAATGGTAACCAAACCGAACTGTGAGACCGAGACCAGTGTAGGTTCAAACCTTTTATATATATATATATATATAGATATATATATTTACATACATTGTACATACATATATATATATATATATATATATATATATATATATATATATATATATATATATATATATATATATATATATACTGTACATATATATATATATATATATGTACAGTTGAAGTCAGAATTAGCCCCTGAATTATTAGCCACCCGGTTTGATTTTTCCCCAATTTCTGTTTAATGGAGAGAAGATTTTTTCAGCACATTTCTAAACATAACAGTTTTAATAACTCATTTCTAATAACAGATTTATTTTATCTTTGCCATGATGACAGTAAATAATATCTGACTAGATATTTTTCAAGACAATTCTATACAGCTTAAAGTGACATTTAAAGGCTTAACTAGGTTAATAAGGTTAACTAGGCAGGTTAGGGTTATTAGTTGTTGTATAATGATGTTTGTTCAAAAATTTGCTTTAAGGGGCTAAAAATGTTGTCCCTAAATAGTTTTTAAAAAATTAAAAGCTGCTTTTATTCTAGCTGAAATAAAACAAATAAAACTTTCTCCAGAAGAAAAAATATTATCAGACACACTGTGCAAATTTCCTTGCACTGTCAAACATCATTTAGGAAATATTCAAAAAAGAAAAAAAATAAATTCAAAGGGGGGCTAATAATTCTGACTTCAACTGTATGTATATATATATATATATATATATATATATATATATATATATATATATATATATATATATATATATATACATATCAATGTCACATGACCAGATCATATAAAGAAGATATAAAAGGGGTAAATGTGTTAACGGTCTCGCATATGACCTGTAGTAAAACACATTGTATCAACTTTGCTGCAGTACCATGGCTGAAGTAGGCACAATGTTATTATGCAGTGCCTAAAAATTTTCCTCAGCTAGATAACTAGCTAATAACATTAAGTAATATGACTGTGCTTGCTTCAGCCATGGTACAGCAGCAAAGTTCCTTTATTATTTTGCCAGAATGAGAGTATAGTTCCTAGCCATATTCATTCATTCATTTTCCTTTGTCTTAGTCCCTTTTTTCATCAGGGGTCGCCACAGCGGAATGAACAGCCAACTTATCCAGCATATGTTTTACACAGCGGATGCCATTCCAGCTGCAACCCTGTCCTTGGAAACATCCATACACACTCATACACACATAAACTCATACACTACGGCCAGTTTAGTTTATTCAATTCACCTATAGTGCACGGAGCACCCGGAGGAAATCCATGGGGAGAACATGCAAACTCCACACAGAAAGGCCAACTGGTCCAGCCGGGACTCGAACCAGCGACCTTCTTGCTGTGAGGCAACAGTGCTAACCACTGAAACACTGTCACCCCTCGAGCCATATGGGCCTAGAAAATAGCAATTTTTCATTTTCTGACATTCTTAGTACTTGATGTAACTACAGAAGAGTCTAGCTGTAAATAGGAAAATAATCAACACTTTTTTTTGATTGAGATGCTAATGGTCTAATCTGTTTCAATCATTTATGCTAAGCTAAGTTAAAAGTGCTCATGCCAGACCTAGATATCAGCTGAATAGATTAAAAATGGTAAAACTCAACTGTTCAACTCTAGGGAAGTTGTTAAATGAGCCAATTTTCAACAAAAAAACACAGCTGTTACTTTAAGAGCCACTCAAAGTGCTGATCCACGTGTACCTCCCCTATTGTTAAGTCGACTGTGACACTACATACAGCTACTGTCAGAGACATTTGGAAAAGAGCTATAGAGTCATAGGTGAGTCACACACATCTCTCTGATCCTCCTTTCCTGAGGTGCCCAGTGGTGAGATGCACATCATTAGTGCAGGAAATGAGTGATCCAGCTGGGCTGTGGCTCGGGAGAGAGGCTTGTCAATCAAACCATGGGGCACGGGTTCAAAGAAGGGTTGTGGACATTTTTACAGCTCGTGTAGAGATGCAAACATCACCCAGATGAGATATACAGTTGAAGTCACAATTATTAAATTAATAATTCATTATTTTTTATATTTCCCAAATGATAACTAACAAAGCAAGAGATTTTTCACAGTATTTCCTATAATATTTTTTCTTCTGGAGAAAGTCATTTTTGTTTTATTTCGGCTAGATTAAAAGCAGTTCTTAATTTTTTTTAAACCATATTAAGGTCAATATTATTAGCCCCTTAAGCAATATATTTGTTTTCGATAGTCTACAGAACAAACCATCGTTATATTATGACTTGCCTAATTATCCTTACTTGCCTAATTAACCTAGTTAAGACTTTAAATGTCACTCTAAGCTGAATACTAGTATCTTGAAAATATGTAGTAATATATTATGTGCTGTCACATGGCAAAGTATAATAAATCTGTTATTAGAAATGAGTTATTACAACTATTATGTTTAGATGTGTTGAAAAAATCATCTTTACGTTCAACAGAAAATGCAGAAATAAATATACAGGAGGGCTAATAATTCTGACTTCAGCTGTAAGTATAATGTACTAGTAGGTTCTCATAATTCAATATTGATTTGTGAAAATTGAACAACGTTATTCAGACCTGTATTACTTGGAATATTAGTTTAATCCGGTTTTGATTATCATGTCATTGTTATTTTAGTATCATTGAGATTATTATTCATTCCTTTATTTACTTTTCGGCTTAGTCCCTTTATTAATCTGGGATCGCCACAGCCGAATGAACTGCCAACTTATCCAGCATATGTTTTACGCAGCGAATGCCCTTCTAGCTGCAACCCATCACTGGGAAACATCCATACACACTTGAGATTATTATAGTTATGAAAAAAACAAATATAACTTTAGCATAACTTTTCTTTAAATACAACTGACAATTAAATATTACAATTGTGATGCAAATACATTTGGAAAAAAATAAAATAAATAAATATATATCTCTCTCTCTATATATATATATATATATATATATATATATATATATATATATATATATATATATATATATATATATATATATATATATATATATATATATATATATATATATATAAATGTGTACATATATATAGTGAAAATGTACACTTTAATTTTGACACCCATCGACATTAGCCACTTTCACACAGTGATACCGGTAAATATCCGGAAAATTACCGGAACGACTTTACCAGTAAATTCATAAAAAAGGTGTTCACACAGGCAAGGACGTTACAGAATTTTTCCGGAAAAGACCATTCACACATCCATTCCCAAATACCAGTAAATGCGAAATGCAGCTAAATGTTTACACATATGACTACATTACAAATTATGTGGATGGATAAGTATTGTGAACAACTTGTATGAAAACATATGGAGGAACACTTTCGCATGTCGAGATGAACATAATATATGTGTGTTATGGTGCTTACCGGCTGCTTCACTTGTACACACGTCAAGCAACTGAAGCAGAGCTTGAAGGTAAACAAACAACGGCTTATCATAAGAATGTAATCAATAATTCTTTCCACAGTTGGCATTAAGAAGGAACTTAGAAACGGTCTCTGACTAACATCTAGCAGCTAAATGTGTCTGGGAAGATTTGCAAAGGCTTTTATTTTTATAAACAGCGCGGATGTGAATGCGTCTGAGTGTTCTGATTGGCTAAAGTAGACGTCTCA
This sequence comes from Danio aesculapii, assembly GCF_903798145.1. Lineage (NCBI taxonomy): Eukaryota > Metazoa > Chordata > Actinopteri > Cypriniformes > Danionidae > Danio > Danio aesculapii. Next base: position 11,450,356 of record NC_079435.1, on the reverse strand, counting down.
CGTCAGTCGTTCTAGATAAGAACGCGCTCTTTCCAGCAATTTTCCTTCTGCGTTCACACAGAGCAGCATTCCGGTAATTACCAGTAATGTTACAACTTCTCCTTCCAGAAAAGTGCTGGAATGAATTTAGCGGTATTTTCAAAAAGGGCCTGTTCACACATACAGACCTTTTCTGGAAAATTGCAGGTAATTTTCCAGAAAGGTCTGTATGTGTGAAAGGGGTCACCAAATATAAATCAGAGGTAAGACTTTCTCATAGCCTCATTTCAGTTGTGAAGTTTTGTAAAAATCTATCTGTTGAATTAATCAATCTATTTAAAAAATGTTGGCTAGAATTATGCATTAAAAGCTTAAATTATAGAGAGAAATAACAGATGAAGCGAGACTGCAGTCTGATCATGGAGCAGATCAATGTTGATCTTTCTTTCGAGGTGTCAGTGCCGAAATGAAATAAAAAAAAGGCCTAATGCAAAATATTATAAGATTTACATGTGGAAAAATGATCAAATAGTAACTTTGGTCAATTTTCCTCACTGATGAACAGCACTCGGTAATATTTCAGCATGCTTTCACTTTCGTAATCGACATGAAACGCACATTTGCCTGTAGGAATGACCTCCCGGCCTACTCATATTTCTCTCTTTATATAGCCGTATATGGCTATTACACAACCATAATACTCAGTGATATAGCCTGGTTTGTTAGTTCGTTGGATCGTTTTGCTTTTTCATTACAATCGATCTGCTCCAGAATTCGTTTCAATGGAGCTGAGACCACCTCATTCAGGCAGTCTCAGACCGATTGTTTCGGCGCAGAACCAAGCGCAATTGCAGGATTCACATCTGCCAAACGAACCACGCTAACTGGGCAAGCAAGACAGGTTTCAAAACATCTAGGTGTGAAAAGCACCATATTTGTACGCAATTGACAAACAGTCGCAGCCAAATTTAATTTTAGTGACAAGGCCGATCGGGCCAGTAATGATCCGGTCCACAGTCCAGAGTGTCTCGCACGCTGGCCCCGGGCCACTAGGCAGTCCTTATTGTCGAGCCCTGGTATGGGTGTTTCCCAGTACTGGGGTGCGGCTGGAAGGGGCTGGAAGGGTGTAAAACATATGTTGGAATAGTTGGCGGTTCGTTCCACAGTGGCAACCCCTAATAAATAAGGGACTCAGCTGAAGGAAAACAAATGAATGAATGCTTATGAATTACTACTATATGGTCCATTAGTTAATGCATTAACTAACCTTAATAATCCACAATTTGTCTAATCTTTGTTAATGATAGTTGTTAAACACACAACTGTCGATCATTAGTTCATGTTAGCTCAGTTCCATTATATAATACTTGATAATACTTAATTTGCTCATGGTAAATTTTTTTTTGTTTTAAAAGTTTTTATTGAGATTCATTGCAGCATTACAGCAAATATTACAACATCTCTAGTTTTTATTTTATTTATTTTGCAAAAAAGAATTCAACAAATTAAATAACACATAAAAAAGGGTTAAATAATTTGGATAAATTTGCTGATGGCAAATTAACAGAAACTAAGGTTCAGAAATACTTTTAGAAGTCATTTAAGTACATTTAATAGCAAATGTACTAAACTAATGTAAACAAACCAGATCTTATTTTTGTCAAATGTTATGTAGCACTTTTATTTAATTTTGGTGAACATTGTGGTCATTTTGCTTTGCATTAAATTAGTTGTTCTTTTATTTATCTTTATTTTAGTTTTTATTAAGCGATATTTCAATATTATTAATGGTACATCAGGTTAAGCCATAAGAAGTTATACATTTGTCCTCGCAACTAATCAAAGAAATTAATATATTTGTAATATACTTGATTTTAAGAAACAATAATATCTACACTAGTTTTAGTTAACTAGAATGACCCCAAAAACCAGCTTAGTGTGTTTACAATCCTCCCATATGACAAATTCTGATTTAAATGCTAGTAAATGCAGTCATTGTCTGCTTTAAGAAGAAAAAAGGACTGGGCACTGCAACCTCCCTGGTATAAAACTACTGAGCTGTGCAATGATGCCTAGGCAGGGAGCTTCCTTAGTGCACAATGCAGCAAATGTATTTCCATTGAGCAGATCTGATAATAAGAGACAGGATCCCTTGACCCATCCCTTGAGATGGACACAGCATTGCATTAGTGGATAGATTACATGACAGATGCTCGTCACATCCATCCTAATGACAACCATGTGCGTTTGCTAGGGTGTTTGGCTGAGGAAGGTTATGATATGAGATGTAGGGTACTTACTGCTGACTTTCATGTTGCCAAAGGCTGAAGGCTGCGGCACTGGCTTGCAGCTCTCCGCAAATGAGGTGGTCCTAGGCCGGCCTGACATCTCTTGAGATCCCGTTACTCTTTAACCACGATCTTTACAGCTTCCTTTAACACAAAAGTAAATATCTGGCTCCAAATCAGCCTTCTGTTTAAGCGAATAAAGAGGAAACTCCACGGTATCTCTCCTAATGCAATGAATTCTGAGGTGGTCAGCTGACTGTAGATTAAGACATCCGTCCTTTAACCAACAAATGCGCCGTTTATGAACACTTTACAAACTAATTCGTACAAATTAGTCCCGGTTGTTGAGTTGCCGATGGTAAAGTCACGGGAATACGTCTATGGAAAGCCAAAAAATCACATTATCTTGATGGCACATTCAAGCCTGTATCACTTCATATCAGCATATCCAGAACTGTTTTCTCGCATGCGCATCGATGAAATCGGGACAGATCGGATAAATTTGCTCACTTATGATTTATCGTTCACTTTATGTGCTTCGGATGTTGCCGATGTGTATCGATAAAGCTGACACGGAGACTTGCCATGTCCGCATCAGCCCGTGAATATTGATCCAAATCCGATAAAGCGCAAACAATTCGGCCGTCTTTCCTTTCCAAATGACCGGTCGGATGTCAGTAGATTTTTCTTGAATCCTGTAAAAAACACAGTATCCCTGATGAAGATGTTCCCTTTTGACTTAACACTGCTGTTCTGGATGCCTTCTGGTTGCTGCTAGCGATGTGAGATTCGTTAACGAATCGTTCGTGTGAGCCGAATCATTCTAAATGACTCTGGAAAAACGTTATGAAAATTGACTCGTTGACGAATTGAACTCGTCTGAGCAGCTCTTGAGTCATTTGTTAGTAAAGCGTTGAAGTTTTCTTTTTTTTTTTACATAAACGTAATTAGTTTTTCGGTAAACCGTTTATTTATTTATTTATTTATTCATTTCCCAGTACTGGCTTGAAAAGGCATCCGCTGCGTAAAACATATGCCGGAATAGTTAGCGGCAGGGGTCTTGCTAGGGTCGAAAGGGATAAGAGCGGATAAGAGCCTTAGCCCCAAAGGTGTAGTGTTTCAGGGGTGTAGCGGGCTTTTTTCAAGTGGGGGGGACGGCTGTATGATTTCATACATTCATACAATTATCAATATCCTGTTTCTAAATGGTCTGTCTCTAAAAGTGATGGGGGCGTATGTGACGGGCGTGTGTGAGTAAATGGCTTTTTGCCTTGTTTTACGCTTGAGCAACTAAATGAATGCTGAAGTCTATTTAACTGATTGTATTTTAATTACATTACAACATTGATGCTGTAAAAGGAACCGTATAAAATGAAAAAAAAAAAAGTCACATTAACCTTTCACCGGAAGTTTATCAGTATGGGAACAACCCTAGCACCGCACATACCCTATTGTGGCACTTTAAATGCATGTAATGCCTGTTTGATTCATACTGGGCGCTCTTGAGCAGAAATTCCAGATATGCCTGACAAAAGTAGTATAACATTCCAGGAAATCCCTAAACTGGATGAAGGCATCCAGCTGTAGTTGAATAAAGATAAAAATAAGATCTGAATAAAAATAAAAAAGCTTTAACTGACCATTTACATGTCTCCGACAATTAATGTCTGCCATCTTAGGTATTTTCATTAGAATAAAGTTGATTTATAATCCGTCGCTAACTGACATAGCTTGTTACAGTAGAATATAGCTATAAAATAATAAGCTAGATGCATGAACTCACTGTGATTTAACTATTACAGAAATAGACGTGACTGGCTGTTTTATATTTAGATTAATATTTAGATAAATATGACGCACATTTTATTGATTAGTTATTTCATTTCACCAAAACTACACACATTTTCACTTGTGAAAACAAATATTAAGCTTCATCAGTAGTTAGAAAAGTTCAGTTTCATTAAACAGTTGTATTATTACCTCGTCAGCTTCAGCTCCTCAAAATAATGAATGAATGACGACAGTGCAGTGGTGGGATTTTTTTTAACACTTGCAGTGTGACAACAGTCCCACTCCCACCTGACACTAAAGCTGTGTTAACTGGAATGCGTGTGATGGATGTGGTCATTTTTAAGTACTTGAATAGCAAAATAAATGTTACGAATACAAAATATTTTTTAGTGCAACATATTTCAAAAGATCAGGGGCTTTTGACAATACATCAAGGGCTTAAGCCCCCAAAGTATTGTAAATCAGTAATCTTTAGGCTATATAACTGCAATTTTCTGTAGTAATTTTTTATTTGTTAAAAAAATAGTAAAGGGCTAAAATTGTTGTATGTTATTTTTATGGCCAAATACTCTATGTTCAGGTTTTGAATTAAAATGTTTTGATATATTTTGATTTATTAATATAAATATAATGTATTTTGATATATTAAATAAACTTGGTCGGTAATAGTTTTGATACATGATCGAAAAAAACGTAATTGAGAGGAAAATATGTTTACTGTGACTGATAAAAACGTAATTAACAGTAATGTTGGCTTTATATGCCACGCAGGGATGCCAGGAACCAAGAGGTGACGTAAAAGAATTGATTCTTTTGGTGACGTATTTGATTTGGTTCATTTGAAATGAACTGTTCGAAAGAACCGATTCACATAGAATCGGACTACCCATCACTACCTCCTACCGGAAAGTAAAGGATAGCACAGTTCTCTCTATCTCTCTCTCTCTCTCTCTCTCTCTCTCTCTCTCTCTCTCTCTCTCTCTATCTCTTGCTGATGTTACATTACAGTCAATACTTGTCGATGTAGAAATATCACATCTTTTACGTAAAAATGCGTTTTAAAGCGTAAAACTACGCTGAGTGAGTGAATTTGAAACTGTGAACGCGCATGTGTGACGTACGCCCTATGGAGGCGCGCGCCCTGGACTCACTTTGAGGGAAATGGGTGGAGAATCCGCAAAGCAATTATGATTGTGAGAGATAATTGAGGATAAAGGTGTTATTCTTTTCGATTTAGGGACATTTCATGCACAGTTAGGCTATTCGAAATCAAATTAAAGGGATAGTTTACACAAAATTAAAATCAACTCACCATTTACTCTCTCTTATGTGTTTTCAAACCTTTATGAGTATCTTTCTTCTGTTAACCACAAAAGAAGATATTTTGAAGAATGCTGGAAATCTGTAACCATTGACCTTCATAGTATTAAAAAATTTATGTGGAAGTCAATGGTTACAGGTTTTCAGCATTCTTCAAAATATCGTCTTTTGTGGTTAACAGAAGAAAGAAACTACTCATAAAGGTTTGAAACAAGAAAAGACAGAGTAAATAATGACAGTTAAAATTTTTGTGTGAACTATCCCCTTAAGTATCTGACTTAAAGTAACAACATTATGTATTTTAAATGGTCAGAAAAATGCCATTCCAAACCAATCAAATACTGTCTTCTTTAAAAAAATGTAAAAATAAATATATATTATAAAAATAAACATAAATATATATATATATATATATATATATATATATATATATATATATATATATATATATATATATATATATATATATATATATATATATATATATATATATATATATATATATATATATATATATATGTATATATATATATATATATATATATATATATATATATATATATATATATATAATGTTTGTATCTATCCAATTCAATCTACATTTATCATATTCAACAATTCACTTAAAAACACATTAAAGTTTCTCTTCCCTTGTTTTTTATTGTATATGCTGAACATTTAACAGTCAATAACATAACAAAAGTGTGCAATAGTGGTATACGCACGGTCAATAAACTTCCGGTGAATGGTTTATGTGACTTTTGCAATTTCATACGGTTCCTTTTACAGCATTGATGTTGTAATGTAATTAAAATACAATCAGTTAAATAGACTTCAACATTCATTTAGTTGTTCAAGCGTAAAATGAGATGAAAAGTCGTTTACATGCATGCGCTGTCAGGATCAGCAGGCTACTGCAGAAACTCCATTGAATATACGGGGGTAATATAAGACATGGCACGTCACATTACATTTACATATTTACACATTCTCCTCGTGCTCACGTGGGTTTCCCCCTGGGTCCTCCGGTTTCCTCCCACCGTCCAAAAACATGCAACTTAAGTTAATTGACTTATCCAAATCGGCATCATGGACATGCTCCTAGTAACTTATAGTTGTTATCTCTAAGGGCAGTCACTATCTGTTCATTAGCTACTACAGCAGGGGAATTCTCGAGATCTACCTGAGCTCAAACTCCTCTCTCGCCTTGCAAACAGGAGGGAGCCCCATGCTCGAGGATCATATGAGCTCAGGGCTCTCTCCCGGGACAGCATGCCAAACAAGACTCCGTTAAAACATTCACATTACAACAGAAAAATAATAATAATAATTAAGAAAATTTAAATAAAATACATTAAAAATGACAAAAGAAAGGAGTTTATTTTTTCATGGTTCTGGTTGCTTTTTAGCAAAACACAGGACCCCCTACAAAATTCCGAGAGATCACTATTGTATGGTTGGATCCAATCATTTTCCTTCAGGTTGGCCCCTTTTTATCAGGGGTTGCCACAGCGGAATGAACCGCCAGCTATTCTGGCATATGTTTTATGCAACGAATGCCCTTTCAGCCACAACCCAGTACTTGGAAACACCAATAGACTCTCACATTCACACACACACACACGCACACGCACACGCACACGCACACACACACACACACACACACACTCATACACTACAGTCAATTTAGTTAATCAATTCCCCTATAGAGCCAATGTCTTTGAACTGTGGGGGAAACCTGAGCACCCAGAGGAAACCCACGCCAACACGGGGAGTACATGCAAACTCCACACAGAAATGCCAACTGACCCAGCTGGGACTCGAACCAGCGACCTTCTTGCTGTGAGGTGACAGTGCTAACCACTGAGGTTGGATACATTTTATGTATAATTTTAAAGTAAATTTCACCAACTTTATTAGTGACGCACATTTGGTATCTCTTCCTTTAAAAATTTTTGTTGTTGTTGGACATGCTGAATATTTAACCATCAAACCATAACACAACTTTGCATTTATGACATCCACATTATAACGGAAAAACATAACACAAAAACACAAATAATCAAATCACATAGAAAAAAATAAGATAAAATTTATCTCTTCCCACTCTACGTGAGGTTTCTAAACAAAATGTCAGATTTACGTCTTTGTATAATTTAGTATTTTATTCAAATACCTTAAAAATAAAGAGAGAAAAAATTTAAGTCCACATAAAAAAAACAAAACAAAAAACTTTACGTCAGACGCACCACACGCTGCAAGCGTCATGACGTAGTAACTTCCAGCGCCGGGGGAAAAATGGCGGCTGTGCAAGATGGACCGATGGAGCTGGACGCTGAGAAAGAAACGAAGCCCGAAATCCTCAGCGATGGGACGGCGAATCCGTCGGGGAACACAGGTGGCGGGACTCTGTCCTCATCGCCACTCACCGCAGCCCCGGCTACTGGAGCCCCGAAGCCGGAGGACCAGCAAACTCTGCTCGCGGTCCTGCAGTTCTTGAAGCGGAGTAAACTGGCGGAGTCGGTGGAAATCCTGCGGCGCGAGGCGGGTTTAGCAGAGGAGCAGGAGGACTCGCAGACCGACGCCGGTGCAGGAGGGAAGGACGGGGACGCAGGAGATACAAAAGCTCTGCTCAGCCGGGTGTCCATCGCCGGTGCAGCCGCCCCGCAGAGCACCCTGACCCCCATACCTGCGAAGAGTGAGTGACACCCGCAAACACACACTAATGCTGAGGCTTACCCTGCAGTGCACTTTTATTAAATCAACTTAATGATTAAACAATGATTAAATGCACTAGAACAGAGTCATCAACAGTCGTTATTTCCAGCAGATGTAATGCAGTGCTTTATTCTGCACAAAATAAGTCGCATCAACAATGTTTCTCAGCGCTCCTTGTTTCCTGTCTTATGTCAAAAACATTTGAGTAGGTTAATTTGTACAGTTTCCAACGTGTATTTGTATTCTTCTACTAAAGGTTAGACTTTTTGTTCATAAATAAATTAGTAATGATCACTCACGTTAAGGTGCTTAATTTTAGTGTGTGTGTGTGTGTGTGTGTGTGTGTGTGTGTGTGTGTGTGTGTGTGTGTGTGTACTGTATGGTGTGACTTGACTGATGTTCTGATGTTGTTCTGCAGGTGGAGACGACCAGCCGGATGTCAGTGTGGTGTTGTCAGCGTACAGCCAGCAGGGCGACCCGTCTCTGTATAAGGTGTATTACAGCGACCTGAAGAAGTTCATTGAGTCAGTGCTGGACTGTCACCGGGCCGAGCTCTCGCAGCTCTTCTACCCTCTGTTCGTCCACATGTACCTGGAGCTGGTCTACAACAACCACGAGAGCGAAGCCAAGGCTTTCTTTGAGAAGTAAGTGATGATTGGATTATGTTCAGTTCTGTGGAATTAATCACAGACAATCTGCCTTTTCCTGCAAATATCTTCTTTGTTTCAAATTATGGACTGCACTTTTGGTTTGGGAAACTTCATAATTCATAATAATAATAATAATACCCTACTCTTTTTCGAAAGTACATCCTGGGATTTTTATTGACAACAGAGAGTCAGAACCTCAGTTTAACGTCTCATCCGAAAGATGGCGCTCGCTGAGCAGTATAGATTCCCCATCAATATACTGGGGCATTACGACCCACACAGACCGCAGGTTGAGAACTGAACTGAAACACTTATTCATTAATTCTTCTTTAGTTTAGTCCCTTATTTATCAGAGGTCGCCACAGCAGAATGAACAGCCAACTATTCCGGAGCACCCGGAGAGAACCCGTGCGTACAACATACGAACTCCACACAGAAATGCCAACTAGCCCAGCCGGGACTCGAACCAGCGACCTTTTTGCTGTGAGGTGACACTCCTACCCCTGAGCCACTGTGCTCCCCCAAATTGATTGGAATTAAAAAAACAAATCACTTCATATAATAAAGCTGCACTACATATAATCCATATTTATAGTGAACATTGTTTGTGAAACTTTATGCGTTATTTTCATTTGTCATGACAATAATGTTATGCTTGGCATTTTATTGTCATACTAGGCCCACACGAAATCTGCGTGAGCAGAATTCCGCAGATTTTTAGCTCATCATTGATTCTGTTTGTTTACTTGTGTAAATTTATATTTATTCAGTTTTTAGGTTAATTTTAGTATAATTATTGACTAATATGAAAAAATTCATATGGTTTATTTACAATACAGTTTGTGAAGTAATATTTTCGGTCTTTTAGTAGATATATTATATGAGAGACCTGCTTTGCTTTTACCATATAATGTGGATCCAATTGAATTTGCATTTTAAACATTAAATAAAAGGTATTCTTTTTTTATTTCACATATTAAGGTTTTATTTATGATACTCCCAAATTCATTATGCATAAATCCGCAGATTTTTAACAAAATTCTCAGCAGCAAAAGCAAAAAATGTCCGCAGATTCCGTCTGGTCCTAGTCATAAGTATCACACGCTAGGCATAGCAGCGTAACTGGTTTGGAAAAGTCAAGGTTTTAAAACCGCCAAATTTTTTCTGTTATGCCATTCCTACGGTATATTTAAGTTTTTATGGGTTCTTACTAGGCATGGGAAGATAACTGTTTTCAAGGTATACCACGGCTTGGAAAAGTCAAGGTTTTAAAACCGCCAAAATTTACCGTTCTTAAGGTATGAGTAAAAAAAAAAATTATTTTCATTTTTAATACGTTTTTTAGGACAACAGTATATCCAGCAGAAAAAAACTATCCAAAGATGCCGTTTTAAATTGTAAAGAAATCTGTGTTTTTGAAACAAATGAAGACAGTAGAAGTCAATGATTCATTTGAATCATTTAGCCTGACATGTTTACTGCTCCAAAATATTATAAATCTTAAAAAAAAATTAAATATATTGTTTTCAATGAGGAAAAAAGTTTTTGTTTTTACTCAGACATTTAAGTGAAGTTTAGTTATAAACAAGTTTCGAGAGGATCACGTGCTTATGATTGCTAGCGGCTGGATCCGCATTATCCAATTCTCAATGCACCAATCAGATGACTCCTAAGCTACTACAAATACCCTGGGTTACATACCACCGCTATCTTCGTTTTGAAGAATCCCCCCATCCACCCCTACTCCTCCTTCTTCCTAGATGGGTGACACGGTGGCCCAGTGCTTAGCACTGTTGCCTCACAGCAAGAATGTCTCTGGTTCTAGGCTTTACCAAACCAGCAGACATTTCTGTGCGGAGTTTGCATTTTCTCCCCGTGCTCACGTGGGTTTCCCCCGGGTTTCCCGGTTTCCTCCCACCGTCCAAAAAACATGCAACATAAGTTAATTGACTAATCCAAACCGGCACTATAGACATGCTCCTAGTAAATGGTTATCTCTCAAGAGCAATCACTGGCTGTTCATTGGTTATTACAGCGGGGGAGTTCTCGAGATCTACCTGAGCTCAAACTCCCTTCTCGCCTTGCAACGGGAGGGAGCCCCGGGCTCGAGGATCTTATGAGCTCAGGGGTCTCTCCCGGGACAGCATGCCAAACAAGCTTATAATTAATCATCAGCTAAGTGTGAACTCTTGAAAAAGAATATATATTAGAGCAGTAATCACAATACCGTGAAACCGTGATATTTTTATCCAAGGTTATCATACCGTCAGAATCTTCACCAGCCCATGCCTAGTTCTAACAACTGTTTTTTTAGGGCGACAATATCTCCACATCAAAAGCTATTGGTCAGGCCACGATTCAGCAAACATCTGAAAAACAAATCGCTTATAAACCAACATCCAAGCATGCTATAGAGTTGAGTGGCATTACTTTATTTCCAATGAAAAGAAAGATTGACGAAGATGTAAAGTAATCAGTGTTTTTGAAACTAAGAAAGACAGCAGAGGTCAATGATTTACCCTTTTTACCCTGACATTTAAAAATAAAACGTGATTTACAGCAGTAATCACGTGCCGTCATACCGTGAAACCATGATATTTTTTATCCAAGGTTATCATACCGTCACAATCTTACACCGGTCCATGCCTTTCACACGCATATCTGTGTTCATTGTGTTTTTTTCAAAATTATTTCCAAAAGTGTGTCATTGAAGATGATCTTTATTTCATATTCTAAATGATTTTTGGCATGAAAATGATTTATATATCGTTTCAGCATCGATATCGCAATGTGATCATTCGCAAGAGTCACATCGCGAGTATACACCAGGTTGAGTCTGGATTATAATTTACCATTTTGCAAGTGTTTTTTGAGGCCTATGACTGTAGCTACATTTGCATCCATCAATTTTTATGTACAAAGATGCAAACGCCAAGATGAGCACAAATTATTTTTATGTGCATTTTCAAAATTTATGCGCATAACTGAGTAGGATAAACTTTTTATTCAATAAGAAAAGGCGGCATAAACTACGATGGAAACAAATTCCAGTGTGCGCATTAAAAAAAATGATGTGATTTTGTTATAAGAGATCATGTGATGATAAAAATGTGTGTCAATGGACAAACCAGCAGGCTGAGCACACTGTAAAACATCTGAAATGTTATAGTATTATTAAGGACCTCCAGAATTGTCAAAAGCGTCTGTGCTCTGCATCTCATACCTTTAAACGCCACCGCTCATTCATTGCGTGTCGGCATTGTCTTCTGAGGTAAAAGTCATTTATTAAATAAAGAAAAGATTCACGCAGCTTCTCCTACCGCAGCTAATTCTGTTTTAACTGTTGATATTTGGCGCCAGTTAATCAGGAAGTGACAATTTTATTCTCTTTGACTTGTTGGATGGAAACGCTGCTTTATTTGCGCGTCTTATGCAATATTCCAGTTTTTGGATGGAAACATAGCTTGTGTGAGGGTTTTAAAAGCATTCAGGCATAAGAAAATGTACCGTTTGTAACTTTGACAAATTAATAACGATTAATTTTATTGAGTTATTTATCAAATGAGGACTATGAGGTATTATTTTACATTTGTTTATTCAATTACTGTATACCTGAATACAGATCGAGGACTCTGAAACCAATAAAACGCTGTTTATTTCATTCATATCTTTTTCTTTATTAAGTTTATCTATGCTTGTAGATTGTTTCTTATATTTAATGCATATGCACTCCCCTAGAGAATCATCCCAATCAATGGAAAATTAGAAATTCTTTCCAAATAGTTATTCAACAAATATGTTTGAAATTGTATTCTTATCGCAATATATATCGTAGAATAAAAAAATCATGCAATGTTAGCTTTTTCCGATATCGTGCATCTCCTACAATGTATTTTTGGCATTTCCCACAAATATACCAGAGCAACATAAGACTGGTTTTGTAGTTCAGAGTCACAAATGTCCTTTATGCACTGTTTTCTACTAGGTTTAGCGGAGATCAGGAGTGTTACTATGAGGATGACCTGCGAGTTCTCTGCAGTCTCACGAAGAAAGAGCACATGAAGGGGAACGAGGCCCTGCTGGATTTCCGGACGAGTCGCTTCGTGCTGCGCATCTCCAGAGACTCGTACCAGCTGCTGAAGAGACACTTGCAGGAACGGCAGAACAACCAGATATGGAACATCATTCAGGAGCACTTGTACATCGACATCTTTGACGGCATGCCACGCAGCAAGAGCCAGATCGACAGCATGTCCGGCAGCCTTGCAGGAGAGGCCCGACGAGAAGTCAATAAAGTCAAGGTTAGAAATGAAGAGTAGATGTTTATAATGTGGAACTACCATTTAAAAAATACTGAGGTTGGTAAAAAGCTGCATTTATTTGATTAAAATATATGGTAATGGACCCTTTTCACATTTCCATACATCAAATATTTTTTCACAATCCCATTGGCTGAAATAATAAAATGAAAACTCCATGATGGTGTTATCAAGACTTTCAGAAAAAGGAAAAAAATAGTGTGAGACTGAGGATGGCTGCCAGAAGAAAGAACGATGTCAAATCTACTGCAGGGATGCGATTCTTCCATATAAATACGGATTTCTGTATTTTCCGAGCTCAATGGGCGACTCCTGTAATTTGCGTAGATCCGAAGTTTTTTTTGACGAGGTGGGGGTGGTCTCCATCGTCATCAAAGCAGATGACCTGCTTTATTCCTGACGTCTTTAGGGATGTAATTGTAGACCTACCTAGGCTACTGTGTATATAACAATGATATTGTGTGGTCCTATAATGTGACGAAGTCGCTGACAATATGCTGGATTATGAAATTGCTTTGAATGTCATGACCACGTGTGCTCTATGTACATTATAAATACAGCAGCAGGACGCACATTTGTTATTATCCTTTGCAAGTCATCTGTCCTTATGTCTTCATTAATTCAGTGCTACAGCCTAGCACCTCAAATTTAGGTTTAGATGATATTACAAATTTATAAAAATATATTTTAGTCGGCGCCAATAGCCTAGTGGTTAGTGTGTCGACACATAGCATCCAGGTGCTCGCGGCGAACCGGGTTCGATTTCCGGCTCGAGATCCTTTGACGATCCTTCCCCTATCTTTGCTCTCCACACTTTTCTGTCTGTAAATCTCACTGTCCTGTCAATAAAGGTGAAAACTCCCAAAAAAATAATAATAAATATACATTTTATAATTAAAACTATTAAAAACAGGGACTAAGCCTAACTAAAGAAAAGGAAAGTGAAAGGGATAAACTCTTATTAGCGGTACTATTTTTTTTCAAACTGTAATCTTAAAGTATACTAGGCTAATCACTTCATCTGAACTCAATATTTTTTACAGTACGAATTGTTGACTGAGTAGTTTATTTATCAAGTTGGAATAAAGAGTCACTAAATTACAGGAAAAATTATATTCTGTGGGCACAAGGGAACTAACCAAGTAAGTGGCGCCATCTAGTAGTGGTGTATGGATCTGTCCAAACATTCAGGTACAAAGTATAAACCTATTAAATATTAATTATAAACTGTTAAACATGTCAACTGATAAAACAAAAAAAATTAACCTAAATTGTGTGGCCAATAACAAATATTATATGAAGAACATTATTTATAATTTTTTTAGAATAGTTAATTCTGTTATTTAAAAACACATATATATATTTATTTAATTTTTATTTTATTTATTTAATTTTTTTTTCTTTTCGTGCTCGGCTGATCACATGTGTTACTGTCCCATCCCCATAGACGATGATTAGAAACACCTCGCACAAGCGGTTTTGTAATTTGATGCAATGATATAATACATTTGTAAATGCATAAATGTACATATATTTTTAACAAAAATCGAAATATTAAAAACTTTCCATAATAAAGGGTCCATAATCTGTAAAACTATAAAATAATATTACAATTTATACTGCTGGCTAATTTAAAATGTTATATATTCCTCTGGTTCAGCATTGAATCTGCTGCATCCTTAGTCCAGTCTTCAGTGGCTGTTTCCATTCAAAGATGCAAATTAAGTTAATGCGCAAAAGTGGAATATCACATGAAACATTTGCGAATAATGCAGCGTTTACGAAATTATTTGCACCTCTGAAGATAATACGCACTGAGACATGGAGCGCTGTCGCTTTAAGACTAATATAATCTAATACAGGGGTGTCAAACTCCTGTATGGCCGCAGCCCTGCATAGTTTAGTTCCAAACCTGCTTCAACACACTAACCTGGAGGTTTAAAACAAGACTGAAGGTCTCAATTAGTTTGATCAGGTTTGTTTAATTAGGGTTAAAGATAAACTGTGCAGAGCTGCGGCCCTCCAGGAACTAAGTTTGACACCTGTTATCTAAAATAATAATACTGATAATACTGATTTAAAGCATTTTAGAATGATCAAAACAATATTTCCAATGTTTACAATTGGGTTGGCCCACTGGTTTGTCCATTTATGCGTCCCATCGCACACGTTTTCATTGTCACATGTCTTAAAACAAAATTACAATTCTTTTTTGATGCACATACTGGAATTTATTGGGTTATTTTCATCCTAGTTTATGTGCATGTTTTTGTAACAAATAAACCGTTTATCCAACTACGTCATTTGCATAAGATTGTTTTGCACATTTTTTAAAATTTATGCATGTCATGGCATTTTTATCAGGCATTTTTTAATGCATTAATTCAAAATCCGCAAAAAATAGGTGTAAACATAGCTAGTGTCACATGACGTTTGAGAAATCAGTCTAATATGCTGATTTGGTGTTTATGTAACAGATCTTAATATCAACTATAACTATTGTACAACTTAAAGGGACAGTTCACCCAAAATTTTAAATAAACTCAAGTGGTTATAAACTTTTATTTTATTTTCTTACTTTTTATTTATTTATTTATTTTTTTACTTCTGTTGAACTCAAAAAAAGATATTCTGAAGAATGTTGGGGAAAAAGCAGCCATTGACATCCATAGTAGGATCCAACATGATGCTTCTTGTCATGGACAATTTAAGACTACATAGTAAAAAAGAAGCTTTTTGTAGTATTTAATGTATTTTCCTAATGGACTTCAAATATTTTACTCAATCCAAAGAGATCCAGAAATAATCTCTTAAATTAAATACCTCCAATATTTTGCAAACGTTGCATGCTTTAATGATGTTCTGTCTTGTTTCTGATGGTATCAGGTATTCTATGGGCTACTGAAGGAACCAGAGATCGAGGTTCCACTAGATGATGAAGACGAGGAAGCAGAGAACGAGGAAGGGAAGCCCAAGAAGAAGAAGACTAAAAAGGACAGCATGGGCTCCAAGAGTAAGAAACAAGACCCAAACGCCCCTCAACAGAACAGGTACGACAGAAGTACTCATCAGCCAAATTGAAATGGGCTGTTATCTGTTTACAATTACTATACAGTATGATGAAATGTGATACAGCAGCTTAGTCTAGTTTCTCTCTGTGTTTCCTTTACGCAAGGAATCCTTTACCTTTTCCTTTTTCAAGGAAGCAATGGTTCTTGAGGTAAAAAAAAAAGCTAATAAAGAATTAACAATAAAAGAAATACGGTGAAATTTGCTGCAAATATAGCAAAAACTCTACAAATAATAATAAAAATAATAATAAATCAGATTTTTTTGCAAAATCTTGCAGGGACTAAATATTATTCACAATATTAAGGTTTTAGCTGAATCTAATAATAGGAATTAGAGTTTTTATTATATTGTAAGTGAAAATGTGTCTAATATTATTACGCAAAAAAAATGCAGACTAGGGTCACGTTTACACTGTCAGGTCTTGATGTCCAATACCGATTTGTTGCCTATATCAGATTTTTTTACACGTTCTTTTAATTGTGTCCCATATCCGATTTACGTGTTTACACTTGCCATACAATTTGCGATGTTGCGCATGCGTAAAGGTGAGTTCTAGCTTCTGTGCCACACTAACCACCATGGAAGAAATTGTCTTGCTTTTAGCTCTGCGAAATATGCAAAGTTCGTTTTTAAATGATTTTGAGGAGGAGGAAAAGTGCCGTCATCGCAGCTTGCGCCTATGGTTTATATATGGTGTCCTCCACCATTCAGAGGAATTTATTTCTGTAGGACCCTTTAATCTTATCTTGAGCTGGCTCATCCCCCCACAGGGCAAGAAGGCAGGTAACTTCTGCTGTCGACCACTGACCACTTTCTTTCTCCATGTGTCCTCTGTTGTTGTTGTTTACCACATCGGCATCTCCTCACAGGCTCTTTCTTATACGTCATTAAACTGTGAAGTACCACATTGTTGCAAGTTTGATGACGAAAGGAAATACCGCAGTAAATCCGATCTGCCTGTCACATTGTCACATATCCCATTTATATCTGATTTATTTCCACATATAAAGGAGGCCTGAAACTGATCTCTGAATATTCGAATGCATGCACTTTTTCCTGTTTACACGGTCATAGAACAGATCCGATCTGTGTCACATATGAGCAAAACATCAGAATTGGGTCACATTTAACTGGCAGTGTAAATGGGGTCTATGTATGAAAAGATGAGCATGAATCAAAAATGAGAACATGTTTAAAGTAAATCTGAAACCTGAATTTTTTTTCACTCAAAAACATTAATTGTTGAACAGTGGTGTATGTTGCTACTTTATCATTTAAAAATTGATGCTTCGATTTCTTGTGAAAGTGCATTTATAGCTTCATAACCTCTGTCTGACAGGATCCCTCTGCCAGAGCTGAAGGACTCGGATAAACTGGACAAGATCATGTACATGAAGGAGAGCACCAAAAGAATCCGCCTCGGCCCAGAAACCCTGCCCTCCATTTGCTTCTACACATTCCTCAACGCCTACCAGGTTGGCGTTATTTTTGTTAATGGTTCCGTTTGGTGTTGGTTGGCATTGCCTGTGCTGATTGTGTGTCATCGCTCAGGGTTTGACAGCTGTAGATTTCACTGATGACTCTAGTCTGATAGCGGGAGGCTTTGCAGACTCTACAGTCCGCGTGTGGAGCGTCACACCCAAAAAACTACGCAAAGTCAAATCTGCTGCAGGTACGTGTCTCTGTAAATGCTTAAAGTGACACTTTTTTCTTTACTAGATACTATCTTTTTATGCCTTGGGTACTGTCTAAATTGATCAACGGTAAAAATGACAAATTTGACCTCTTCCCAACAGGGAAAACCAACAACAGTCAGTCAGTGCATGATTATTTGGTGTCACGACTTTGCAAATAAAAAATGCCATTATAATGGAAGTCAATTGGGCTAAAACAGCCACCAACATAACAAAAGGGTTGTAAATTTGCCCAGAGTATTTGAGAAATTTCAAAGCCTTTTCCCAAAAAAAGAAACTCTTTTAGATAAAGTTGTGGCCAAATTAAGACTCAAAATCACCTCAGAGTGAATGAAAACATCCCCAACAACACACACAAGGGTCCAGTAGTGGGAAATATTCTGTAGCTGTTCGGAAATGTAAAATTTCTGCAAAGATTCAAAGATCAAATGGAGTTATTGTCTTCCAAAACAAACTCAGAACTCTTTTGTTGAGGTTTATAATTAGTTTGCACAATGCCTGTCTGTGGTCTTCATTAGCTGCCCATAAACTAAATCTACTTTTGACCCTCAAACACTGTAGTTTTATCTGAGGTCTGAAAGGTTTCGCTTGTGCTGTCAACTTGTTACGAAGCTGTTGGTTTTTTCTGCTGATAAAGCAAATCCGTTTGCTTGCACTTCCAAAAGATTAAGATTTGGTTTCCCATAGATGCAGTAAAGTAAACAGCCTTGTTACTGTAAGTGCTGAGGAATTCTCTAGAGCTAAAATTCGGATATGCTAATTGATTTTTGGTTTGTGATATGCAAGGAAGGGGTCGACCAGATACAGTAGTCTGGGCCATCTGACCAATCAGAGCAGAGTATTCAGGATCCCACAGGTTATGCTTTTTTTGGGGGGGGCGGATATTGGGGATTTTAGTTTTTATTCCAGACATTGATAGTCAGGAAATTGTATATTACATGTCATGGTGTATCTGGAACTTTCATTTGTGGCTTTACATTTTAGTTTCCATTTATCAAAATGTACTTTTTTTTTTTATAGTGTCTCATGTTGTTTCTTGCCATTTTATTCATTCCCCGCTCATTAACTGGCAGTTAGATAAAAATAGGAGTCACTAAGCTATACCTGTTAAATGAGGCAAAAAAGCCAGGAAAAATTTTATTTTCAAGAGAGTTGGCTAGAAAATGACACATTAAAGACTGGGTACTCTTGTTTCTTTTCATTTCTTTTAGAAATCTGTTTTAAAAAGGTTTAAGATTATATATATATATATATATATATATATATATATATATATATATATATATATATATATATATATATATATATATATATATATATATATATATATATATATAATTTCAATGTATGATGTCTTGTTTGATTTCAGTGCCAACCATTCTTTTTTTTAGACCTAAATATGATTGATAAAGAGTCAGATGATGTTCTGGAGAGGATCATGGATGAGAAGACGTCCAGCGAGTCTAAGATCCTCCACGGTCACAGTGGGCCGGTGTACGGGGTCAGCTTTAGTCCAGACAGGTATCTAGAAAATTAGGGAAACAATTCATGGTTATATAAGTTAGACAAAAGATAAATTAGAACCAAGTTTGCAACCCCTAATAATATTTTGCATGATTTATCTTTTTTTTTTTGGCTTCAGCTGCTATACACTACCTGACAAAAGTCTTGTCGCCTGTCCAAGTTTTAGGAACAACAAGTAATAACTTGACTTCTAGTTGATCATTTGGTGTCAGAAGTGGCTTATATGAAAGCCAAAGGCCTCTAGATTACGCTTATTTTACCTAAATAAAATATGATCATACCTTGATTTTTAATTATTTAATTAAGACAGTAAGGTCTGACTTTGCTTAGACAAAAGTCTTCTCACTTTACCGAAATAATGTCCAGTATAGAAAATAAAGTCATGGTGCAGTGGGAAAATAATTAATATTGTGTTTGACTCCCATGAGCTTGAACGACTGCATCCATACATCTCTGCAATGACTTAAATAACTTATTAATAAAGTCATCTGGAATAGCAAAGAAAGCATTCCTGCAGGACTCCCAGAGTTCATCAAGATTCTTTGGATTCATCTTCAATGCCTCCTCTTTCATTTTACCCCAGACATGCTCAAAAATGTTCATGTCTGGTGAGTGGGTTGGCCAATCCTGGAGCACCTTGACCTTCTTTGCTTTCAGGAACTTTGATGTGGAGGCTGAAGTATGAGAAGCAGCGCTATCCTGCTGAAGAATTTGCCCTCTCCTATGGTTTGTAATGTAATGGGTAGCACAAATGTCTTGATACCTCAGGCTGTTGATGCTGACATCCACTCTGCAGATCTCTCGCATGCCCCATACTGAATGTAACCCCCCGAACCCTGATTTTTTCCTTCACCAAACTTGACTGATTTATGTGAGTATCTCGGGTCCATGTGGGTTCCAATAGGTCTTCTGCAGTGTTCGTGATGATTAGGATGCAGTTCAATAGATCTGCCTTCTGCCACTTTCCCAAATGATCAACTAGAAGTCAACTTATTATTTGTTGCTCTTACAACTGAGATCGACGACAAGACGTTTGTCAGGTAGTGTAGGGTGTGGTTTAATATCTCTTTCGTGTCATAGGAACTATCTGTTGTCCAGTTCTGAGGACAGTACAATCCGACTGTGGAGCCTGCAGACGTTTACTTGTCTTGTGGGGTATAAAGGACACAATTATCCAGTGTGGGACACTCAGTTCTCACCATTCGGCTACTACTTTGTGTCTGGAGGACATGACAGAGTGGCACGGTAAGGTGGATTCTCATTACTCTTGTCTTGAAATACTTGGTATTGGATTGGAGAGAAATTAATCGGTATCGCCCCTCCCTAGTAACAATGTAATAATAAAAAAAAAAATGTGTTATTGGGCTAACTGGTTAGTACTGTTGCCTCACAGCAAGAAGGTCGCTGGTTCAAGTCCCGGCTGGGCCAGCTGGCATTTCTGTTGGGAATTTGCATGTTCTCCCCGTGTTGGCGTGAGTTTCCTCAGGGTGCTCTGGTTTCCCCCACAGTCCAAAGACATGCGGTATAGGTGAATTGAATAAACTAAATTGGCCATAGTGTGAGTGTGTATGAGTTTTTCCTCAGTACTGGGTTGCGGCTGTAAGGGCATCTGCGTAAAGCATATCCCGGAGTAGTTAGCGGTGTATTCCACTGTGGCGACCTCTGATAGATAAGTGACTAAGCTGAAGAAAAATAAACACTTAGTAATCAAATCCACCCTCATTTGTCTTGATTTGATATCACGATTTGCTTGTCAGGCTCTGGGCGACGGATCATTACCAACCTTTACGGATATTTGCTGGTCATCTCGCAGACGTCACCTGCACACGATTTCACCCCAACTCCAACTATGTGGCCACAGGCTCGTCCGACCGCACTGTACGACTCTGGGACGTCCTGAATGGAAACTGTGTTCGCATCTTCACAGGTCACAAGGTATTTACGGCTTCCAAAAATACATTTTACCACCATCTCTGAGAGTTTATTTTAATTTGCTTAATTCCCCTCAACATTAGTTTGTATTTTGCATCTGTATAGGACTTATGTTATAGTATTTAATTATTTTGAATATTAGTTGTGGCATTGACACAGTTTATATTACACATTTACTTTAAATAATATTTGATTTAATTTCAGCTGTATTTCAAAGTGCCATCTTTGATAAACTATTCTTTTATTCGTCCATTCTTTATCATTTATTAACCAGATATCCACAGAATCCATTTTCCATCCCATATAGACAGTCATATATGAATAAAAGACAAGTGATGATGATTGATTTTCAGGGGCCCATCCATTCTCTGGCGTTCTCTCCTAATGGGAAGTTTCTGGCCTCCGGATCCACCGACGGGAGAGTTTTGCTGTGGGATATTGGACATGGGCTGATGATCGCAGAGCTGAAGGGTCACACTGGCACTATTTATGCCCTCAAGTTCAGCAGAGATGGAGAAATCATTGCATCAGGTCAGGACTAGCAACACATTAGGACTAATTTTGATTGAATTGACTCTGGTTATCAGTGATTGAACAAAAGCCTGTCAGATTGAGATCATGGTTTTTGCCTCTCTTTTTTTTTTTTAAGATATTAAGTTATTCAGTAAATTACTCACAGATTGAATTATTTTGAGTCAGTTTATTTCCAAATGAATGAGTAATTTTGAATAAATGATTCAGTGAATCACTCGCATGAACTTGTCCCCACCTACTGGCGGTTTTGTGTTATTCATGACAATCCAAAAACACACCTAAAACCAGGGTTTCTGCAGCTTTCTCTAAATCAAATTTAAGACCTTTATGAATTAAATTTAGACAGTTACAGGGCCAAACATTAAGGATTTTTTTCTAAAGGCCCAGTTTCTCATGTAAATCGTTTTTATATAAATGGAAGATCCTAAAAGGGATGTGTTGCTTTACTTTTCTTTCCCCGATTCGGGAATTTAATTTTAAGTATTTGCTGTAAAAAATGTCTAACAGCTGTTGAGAATTGTATGTCTTCGCAATAAAGAACCTTACATTTATATAAAAAAATGTTTTGAGATGGATTAAAGGTTGTTGGCCAGATTGGGTAGCTTTAGTTAGACATAGTGAAGTTAAGACCTACAATACAATATTTCAGTGAATTTTACCTAAAAAGCCAAAAATTTTGTTTTTGAAAGAAGACATTTTTAGACTTTAAGACCCCGTGGACACCCTGAAAACAAAACTAAAAAGTGCTTTATATCCTTTTTTGACAATATCCCACCCTTAATATGAGCCATAAAATCCTGATGCATTAATCTTTACTCGTCAACTTTTTTTTTCCTTTCTTTTTTTAAAAAAACATAAAGTTAAACTGTTTGCATTTTGCACTTTTTGTTGACATGTCAGGTTTCACATAATTGATTGTAATAAAAGAAAATCCTGTGTTTTGCTTCAGGCTCTATGGACAACACCGTCCGTCTGTGGGATGCCATGAGAGCCATCGATGACGTAGAAACAGACGACTTCACTGCAGCAACGGGCCACATTCACCTGCCGGACAACTCTCAGGAGCTGCTGCTGGGGACGTACCATAGCAAATCCACAGCCGTCACACACCTGCACTTCACCAGACGCAACCTCCTCCTGGCCGCAGGCTCCTACAACTCCCAGTGACCGAAACACTGACCCCCATGTAGCTGTGATGATCTATCAATAATGGTGCATAATATTTAAAGATTCATTACCGGTCATCCTAACATGTGAAATAAGCGAAACGAAATAGTTAAAGCACTGAACATTACGCTGATACCTCCATTCAGAAATCAGATCTATTCGTGCTCATGAGCTAATTTTGTTTTGCCTCGATGACTTTACTGCCAAATGTGCTCATTCGTATGCATCATGTGTGTGAAAATGACACGGCTGGTCTGACTTTGTACATATACCCATGAACGTTTTTTTGCAATTGATCGTCGAAACGTGATGCATACGAGTGCTGGTCTATACAAGCTTTTATAATACTGCCTAAATGTGTAAATAAAACAAGTTTTCTACAGCCGTGGTTTTGATTTTTCAGTTTATTCTTCACATAGAAGTAAATTCAACAAATCCCGCACCAATTTTCATGCTGCATTCAAAAAAACATCCTGAAAAGAAAGCGGAAACGAGTTTAGTGTTAAATAACAGCTTTCAGAAATTAAAATGAGCATTCGTTTGTGTTAAATTCAGGCGAAGCTTACAATAAGTTAACTTGAAGTCACAGCCTTTTGCTTCTTGGGCTTCAATTTGAAGAAGAGGATGATGGCTGCAATGCTGGCGTATGTGGCCAACACACACTGGAAACAAAATACAGAAATACAGTTTAAGAAACGAACATGAGAAATGCATTCAAGTGTAACTGATCAATAATTTCAATTAGGGCTGCACGATATTGGGCCAGGGTGTCCGCGGGGTCTTAAATCTCAAAATCTTAAGCCTTAAATTTACTGAAATATTGTGTTGTAGGTCTTAAATCTTTTTAAAACGGGTCTTAATTTTTCCTTTGTTCATGTATTGCTGCCCAATCTGTCCAACAGCCATGCAATCACTAACAATCCATCTCAATAAAACGTTAAACATCATTAAAAAAGGTAATTTTAACTCTATTTATCTATTATAACTGTTTCATTGTTTTCCTTATGATTTGTTTAAATGTTGTCCATGTATTTACTGCTGAGGACGCCGACCTGGACAGACACTTTTTAAAACATTTGTTCTTTTTTTAAATTTTAGTTAAAAGAAAGTTTATGTTGGAAAAAAAAAAGTGCATACAAGTACAGCTTCCTTGATTTTATTTAAAAATATTTAAAAAATTTTGCTAAGAAAAAAGCAATTTTTTAAATATTAATTTATTGTATTATTCAATTATAAACATTTTTGATAGGTCAAATAAAAATATTTTCCATCTGGGCCATTTGAAAAATTCCTTAGCCTTTAGCCCTTTACGAATCTAAAATTTTATTAATAATGGTCCTAAAAATATCTTTAAAAGTCTTAAATTTAACGTTGTGCATATATATATATATATATATATATAGCGATATAAATAACATTTTACCAGATGACTTAATGTCTGTTTGGAAATAATGTATAATGTTTAATTGATTGGGATGATTCTGCAGTGGGAGTGCATTTCCATAAAATCTAATAGACCATTTTTGGGGTCCCCCGACACATTTTTAATGTGGTCTGAGCTATTTGCAGTGCATTTCTGTATTTGCATGTGTTGTGAGTATTTTAATGCATAACAATCTATAAATACAAACCAAGAAAGTGTTTTATCATTTCCAAAGTCTAACAGTATTCAAGTACAGTTAATAAATGATATAAATATAAAATAAAAATCAATAAAGTGAATAGTTAGTCACAAATGGTAAACTGTTATGCCTGAATGCTTTTAAGGTCATTATACAATCACAGGCATCAAAAACACATGCAAATGATGAATTATAATACAAACTCAACACTGCATATCCTGCGATGTGACTTTTACGAAGGACCACATTGCGATATCGATGCTGAAACGATCAATTGTGCAGCCCCTATTTCAGTTATATCAACTTACATTCCTCCTGCCTGTGATTGTGTATGAGTTGAAGTACTTGGCAATGCCAGTAAACTGGTGTTGACTTCCAGCGTCGTGTCCACCCATGATTTCTGTATGCAATCTGTTCATGAAACAATTGACAGAGAAACGTTGATGAGGCATAGCATACGCGTGATTTTTCATACGTACGTAAGGTCACGCTAAATGCGTAAAGGACAACCTTGTTTTTAAATTAATTACAGGCTGCTACAATGAAACGTAGTTTTAATAAGACATTTAAAAGGCATTTTAATAACATTTAAGCGTTCGTAAATGTTTAATACTAAATGCATTTTGAAAGCACCTCAACCTCGTTAACTAAAAAGGCGTTGTTAAGCCTTAGTCTCTACCGTTACTGCTTTCCTTAGTAACGTATATTAATTTCACAAACATTCAAACACATAATCGCTTCGCTACATAAAAGATAACATTAATTCTGCTAAAATATAAACCGCGACTTACCAAGCAAACTGGTGCCCTTCAATGGTGAAGCCGGAAAGCGAATGATTTAAGGAAGTCCCACCTACGTGGTGATAACCCGATTGTACTGTAATCATTGGTTTACACGCATATCGATCGATTCTACCACTAAGTCTATAGGCTTACAGAGACGTCAATCTAAAAACTCTATCATTCTATTGGCTGATTCTTTCTCATTCGGTGTAACGTTTAAACGCCGCCTCTCGGTGTTTACATCCGGGTCGAGAAGATGGCACGCTTGTGAGGAACATGTGAGATTTACTTGCAGGAGAGTTACATGTTTCTACATCAAGTTTTACTAACGTAAGTAAAATCTCTTCGTTCTAAATATGCGTGTGTAAATGATAGTGTCGATAAAACGTTGTGGTGTACGTTAGTATACATTTATGTTGTGTTCTCATGTGTCTGCAGTTGTGTTTGTTCTTGGTCAGTTTAAATAACGAAGCCACACATATTGGTTTAGATTGTTACTAATGTCTTATATGGTTATATATGCATTTGTTTGCTGACAAACATTCCTGTTTATGTCTGCTAACGTGTCTGTGTTCATTTATTTATTGGCAATGTTGGGGGAAGTTACTTAAGAAAGTAGTGCATTACAATATTAAGGTACTCTCCAAAAAATAGCTAGTTGCGTTACTTGGTTACTTTTTATAGTAAGTAATGCGTTACGTTACTTTTGAGTTACTTTTGCGATACTTTTTATTACCTGGCTGAGGCTGGATCTCTTTCAGAACTTGTTTTCCTTCCTTTCTTTTTTTAAATAGAGGAGTTTTGCAATTAACAATGCATTGCATGACCTGCATCTTCATTCATCTTTAAAACAAAAACACACAAAAAATATTGTTTTAGGATTGTTATCTGAGAACTTCCTGACCCCAGAGCTATACATGCCGTATCTACAGAATGTTGATTTGTAAAGAATTGTAATTAATTGTAAGAGAATTGTAAAGTAATGTTCGCTGTGTTTGTACTATTTGTCTTAAGTAAAATCGCTGTCCATTGAGACTATAATCGCCTTCGAGGCGTTTATAATAATGAACACATTCTCTCATTGTCCGCATGATTCATTGTGACGGCTTTAATTGTAATTCAGCAAATTCTTTTTTATAATGAATCAACTAAACTAAAAATAACTTTGCGTTACATTTTCAAAAAGGTAATTAAAATATTATTACTTAATTTTTAGAAGTAATGTGTTACTTTACTCATTACTTATAAAAGTAATATTAGTACGTAACTCGCTTTACTTGTAAAGCCTGGTTTATACTTCTGCGTCCAGTAATCGCCCTGACCCACGCTGCATGCCTTGCGCGTTGCTGTGCCTTTATACTTCTGTGTGCTGTTTCTGTTGCTCTGCAATAACACTTCAGAAACGCTAGTTGGCAGTAGGTTTTTATGTTCCTCTGTGTCGAGTTACTTTGCTGGTGTTTTGTTTTGAATGCTACCTTATTATACAAATGGCTCAAACTCACTCATTTTTAGGCGGGAACCGGTGGACATGCAATAACTTTAATCATAAGGTAAACACAAAACAAAAGTTTCCATCTGGAGCTCCTTCACAGGACTCCACACTTGTAAACACTCGCTCAAACGGGTTTGCGTGGCTTTTGGTCCCACCAACACTCCTCAGCAATATCAAGCCGACCAATCACAGAGCTTGCGCTACGCGTCGTTACGATGTAGTTGTACTTTTGGAGAGGTGCGCGTCGGTGACGGCCATGGCAAGGGCTATGCGACCGCGCCTAGGCTGTGCCAGAGCATACTGTATATAGCATACTGTATATAGTTTAAATTAGCCTTAATGAGTTACCCCCTACACCGTGCATTGGTTTATTGACTTAAACCAAATTCCCTTTATTCTCTGTCTTTGTTTAAATCAATTAATTGAGGTAAAGTTGGTCGGAACCAGTGGTGTAGTGGTTAGTGCTCACGGCGACCTGAGTTTGATTCCCACCTCGCGGTCCTATTCCGATATTTCCCCCTCTCTCTGCTCCCCATGCTTGCCTGTTAATACTCTCTACTGTCTCATCCATTAAAGGTGAAAACCCTGAAAAAATTATTAAAAAAAATATATAAATTGTGATAAAATTGAGCTTATATTCACACATTCAGACTTACCCCTAATAATATAAGTTCAGAAGAGTTTTCCAATTCTAAGCAGGGAAAGACTATCAAAGTACAAAATTGTGCAGAGTCAAATGAATAGGGCAAATGTTGTTTTAAAGTAGTACTTGCATATGATTTTAGACAGAATATTCAAAGTATATAAAGTAAACAATATAGGGAGCTTGTCACAATTTGTCACTGAACGAATATGCGAATATAGAAGCAACTTTACCTCAGTAACTAATTGTTTTTCTCTTTAGGCAAATTGTGAAAAATGGCATCTATGGAAGAAGATTTTCCCCGTGGAGGTACCGAGAGGAAAAAACCCACCGACCTAATCCCACATGACGTGGACAATCTTTTTGATGTAAGATGAAGAAGAGTTTGTGACTAAAACAGTATTAAAATTGTAAAACCTGTTTGAGTGTCTTTCATCTGTTGACCACAAAAGATATTTTGAAGAAAGCTGAAAACCTTTAACCATTGACTTCTATAGTAGAAAAAAGTCAATGGTTTCAGGATTTCAGCATTCTTCAAAATATCTTTTTTGGTCAACAGATGAAAGACACTCAAACAGGTTTGGAACAAACGAAGGGTGAGTAAGTAATGACTACATTTTCAGTTTTGGGTGAACTATCCTTTTAATACTGATCAGTGGGTATGCAATATAAAACCTTGCACAGCTTGTTATAAGTATAATGAATTTGTATGTAATTAATATTTTTCAGACACCTGGAAAAGCGATTAAGAAGAAGAAGAAGGCTGTGAAGCAGGATGAAGCGCCAAAACCTAAAAAACAGAAAGTGGATGAAGAGAATATCAAACTCAACACGACCACCACTGTCCAAATTCTGCATCTTAGGGTAACTTTACCGTTTAGGTTTAGATTTCATGTGATTTATATTTTTATTTAAACTTTTTAATAGTTAAATGGATAATTCAGCGGTTCATTCTGCTGTGGCAACCCCTGATTATGAAGGGACTAAACGGAAAAGAAAATTAATGAATGTTATACATTTGTATGAAGAGAGAGAGAGATTAGAAATGACATCTTTAGCGATTTTAAATATATTTTTTACATGAATTATGTGTTTATAATATACCGTCAGTGCTTTTGAATATTTATGGATCAAAGATAAATCATGTCAAATTCAGTTTATAAAAGTGATTTCGTCATTTTTATTGCAGATGTCTTTTTTAATGTTGATGATAACCTTTCAAAGTATGGATGAAGGTAAACAAAGTGTTAGGCAAGTAATTGGATTACAGTGGATTGTTCGGTAGCGAATAGAAAACAATGGATTCTTAAGGGGGCTCATAATATTGACCTTAAAAATACTTGGAAAAACTGCTTTTATTTCAGCCAAACTAAAAGAAATAAGATAAAGTAAGTAGCAAGTTGCACTAAAATTTGACAGGAGGGTGAATAATTTTGACTTAAACTATATGTTAGCCAGTTAATCTTGTGTCTGATCATTTTCTCTTTTCTCATTCTCTCTGTTAAGGATCTGAGGGTTGGCACTCTAATGCTGGGTTGTGTGAAGGAAGTGTCAGATTTTGAGGTTGTAGTCGGTCTCCCAAGCGGCCTCGTTGGTTACCTGCCGATCTGCAACATCTGTGATGCCTACACCAACATTCTCAATGACAAACTGGACACTGATGATGGCCTAGAGGTATCTGAAATGCACACGGAAAGAAACCATGAAGTTGTGTTCACACCAGACACGGCACGCGCAAATAAATCCTGCTATTCATGTGTAAATAGACGTGTGGACATTTTGAGTTTACTCTATTCATTTGTGCTTCAAATTAGCTTCACTATAGACATGGATTTGCATCATGGGCGGGGCTTCTGTCTGCCCAGTGACTAGGCATGGGGCGATAAGTCGAGATATTAAAACCGCAAAAATGTTTTGTTACACCGTTTCTAAGGTATATGTAAAGGTTTTTTAAGTGTTTTTCATGTGTCGTAAGGAAATCTGTGTTGAAGCTAAAGAAGATAGAAGTCAGTGGCTTATTTTAATTATGTAGCCTGACATTTTTACTGTTGCAAAATATTCTAAATGTTTTGTAAAATTTAATTTGTTGTGTTAAATGGGACATTTAAAAAGAAGTTATTTTGTCGGCGCCAGGGGTCTTAGTGGTTAGTGCGTCAACACATGCACTCCAGTGCTCATGGCAACCCGAGTTCGATTCCCGCCTCTTTGTCCTATGCCGATCCTTCCCCGCTCTCTACTCCCTACATTTTCCTGTCAATATCTCTACTGTCCTATCAATTAAAGGTAAAAACCCTGAAAAAATAATTCTTTAAAAAAAAAAAAGAAATAATTTTACAGCAGTGAACAAAATACTGTGAAACCATGATATTTTTATCCAAGCTTATCATACCATCAGAAAATTATACTGGCCCAGACCTACCGGTGACTCAAGTTTCATTGCTAAATGACTAACATGGATTTATTGATATAGTAGCTGTGCTTTGGGAAGGCTGAAAGGCAGCATAGATTTGTTCGCCGCCGTGTCTGAGTTCACTAGATCCTGATTTCAGAGGTGCACCCAGCTCTTTGAGTTCATCTGAATCCCCAGAAACTATAGCTGGATGATGAAGGCTTTCAGCAGTGAAACCGACTGAGCCAAGCCCAGTTTGATGAGCTGTTGTCGATGTCGGCAAGTGGATTTCCCATTTAGGACCGCAACAACAGGCACTACGTCATAATTACGCCCCTACTAAAGCAAACTCCTAATTGGTTAGCGCGGCGAATCTCCACTAAAGTTCAGATTTCACAACTCTAAATGATTTGCAAGCATTGAAATGCTCGTTCGCACCGCAGCATGTCTATTTGTGTCTTTGCATTGACTTAACATGTAAATCACTCATGCTTGACACTTCATCTGCATCTGGTGTGAACGCACCATGAGGCTTCGTCCAAAATTGCATACCTCCCTACAATATAGTACATGAAAACAGTATGCGAGCCAAGTAGTACGTCCAAATTTACAATATTCGAAAACAGTAGGCAAGAAATAACCAGATAACCTACTATTTCCGGCTAGATACTCAATTGTGCATTTAAAGGCGGCCTATTTTGCAAAAATCCACTTTAATAAGCGGTGTTTGGCATCAGTGTATGACTTAAACCAGCTTCTAATGGTAAAAATTAATACATTTTATTTTTTATAATCACACTTCATATAAACAGTCTGCAGAAACACTTTGATTGACATTCACCCTTTGTACGTGTCTTCAGAGGGGGAAAGCCCCGCCCACTAGTGACAATCTTTCCCTCATTGTTGTTCTTGTTTTTGCATCTGCCACTATGCTGACACAGAGGTATCTGTAGCTCCGCCCTCTTTTGAAAAGAGCACAATCTCATTTGAATTTAAAGCGACAGTCACCAAAATAGCACAATTAGGATCAAAGCCAAAAATGTGCCGTTTCAAAGAGTAAATTATTATTTGTTTGTTATTTTGAGATGAAACTTCACATAGACACTCTAGGGATGCCAGAGGCTTAATTTACATCTTGTAAAAAGGGGTGTAATAGGTCCCCTTTAATGCATACTACACTATCCCATGATGCAGTGTGAGAGAATTCATGAATGGGAATGAAGAGACAAAACCGATGTAAGGAAATTCATGTAATAAAAGACAAATGGTGGATGTAGTACATCCAAATTTCTTTGGTACTAACACAATAATACACATTAATAGCAGTGTTTCCCAATCCTCTTCCTGAATCCACACCAACAGGACACATTTTCAACCTCTTCCTAATCAAACACACCTGAATCAACTCAGCAGAGCATTAGGAGAGACTCCGAAACCTGAAGTTAATGGGTCATACAAGGGAGACATCCAAAATAAGTACTGATGGCGTGCCTCCAGGAACAGAGCTGGGAAAAACTGACAAATAGAACATGAATTGTAGTAAATTCCAGTGTAGTACCTACTTGAATAGTACGCAATTTTGGATGCATCTTAAACGTGCAGGTGAACATTGTCATGATAGATGATATAATGCATTTTGTTTGTGTTTCTGTAATGTCAACAGGAAGTTGTCCCTCTTTCCAAACTCTTCACTCCTGGAATGCTGATCAGATGTGTCGTGTCGTCTTTAGACTCTGCCAAAGAGGGTCATATTAGCCTTAAATTGTCAATCAACCCAAAAGATGTGAACAAGGCATTGAATTCAGCTGCTTTAAAGCCTGGAATGGTGAGTTAGTAAGGTTTCATTAATATTATAAGCATGCATGTTATAATCGGTATAATTGTTCAGAATAAATCATTAATTAATTCAACATCATTATGTTTGGTTCTTTTTTTGAATGCTGTTTTAAAGATTTATATAATCGAATGACTGGAAAATCTTTTTTTAGATGATAACAAGTTTGGAGTCTGAAATAATGATACTATTTTTTATTATTGATACTGTTTTGAAGGTTTCTTATGCTCTCAAACTGCATTTGTTTGATCCGAAATTTGATAAAAACTATAATATTGTGAAATACGGGTGCCATTCGAAGTAATTGATAATTCAATATATTTAGTAAATGTGTTTCTTTGGTCCAAATTTGTATTTTCAGCATCATTCCTACAGATTTCTGTGCAGTTTCTTTTAAAAAGCATTGTAATTTTCTGATTTGAAGCTTAACAAACATTTCCTATTGTTATCGGTCTTCTGAAATAGTTGTGCTGCCTAATGTTTTTAGTTTAAGGTTCAAGAGCTTCCTGGAGTATTTTATTATTATTATTTTTTTACAGATTTGTGTATGTTAAGCATAATTTAAGATGACTTTAGTACCTGTTAGCTTTAATTGTTGTGAAAGCTGGATAATTTTGAGCTTTTGTTAGGTAATTTCATCTTCCGGGTTTAAAATAATTTTTGGGGCGAGATCAAAATCCGTGCTGAGCGCGAATCTGCTATTGGAGTGATGATGTGTCTGTTTCTAATTATTATTCATATCAGAGTTTTTTTGACCTATGAGAAGACCCTGCTTCTTTAATTATTTATGAGAGTGTGTGCTTTCTGAAGGCAAGGCACACCTGCCAAGCAAGTGAGACCCAATGACTGGGTGAGATCACACTCGCGCACAGCAACAGTTGTTCACTTCACTCTTTTTCCCCTGCTCTGCCGGCCACGCCCACTCCTCCCTCTGCTCTCAGAGCTCCACGCCCATCTAGGAGCATTTTTTTTTTTTTTTTTTGGAAAAAAATTTCTGAGGTAGACTTGAACCGAAAGAGGGGGGTTTCATGATCCTTTAACTTTGCATATTTATTTAAGAATTACTTGAAGAATAGAGTAAGCATTCAAAGCGTTTTGTAACCATATAAATATCTTATCTGCCTCTTTTGAATGTTTTATTGAATCATTTTCTGGAAATAGTTGTGAACATCAACTAGTTTGAATATGTTTTGAGTACTAAAATCAGCCCCTGTTAATATTGTAGACACTGAGCGGCTGTGTGGAGAGTGTTGAAGATCACGGCTACCTGGTGGACATCGGAATTGACGGCACTAAAGCTTTCCTGCCCAAAAAGAGCACATCCTCAAAACAAGGTAGACATCAGACACATATTCAGATGTAAAAGATTTCCATTAATTAACATTTTCCTCTTAGCTCATTTAGCATGCCTGAATCAGTATAAAAGCAACATTATGATTTGGAAGTGCTCTGCTTTCCCTCAGATCTGAATGTGGGTCAGTACACGCTGGTCCTGATAGAGGATGTCAAGGATAGTGGGCGTGTGGTGCGCCTGTCCCAGAATCCCCAGGCTCTTGTAAAGGCCTGCGCAGAGACCAAGCAAGGATGGACTTTAGACAACCTCCTTCCTGGACTGCTGATCCATGGACTGGTCAAGAGAGTAAGAAATTTGTATTTTAAAGATGTCCTATTATTAGGGGTGTCACGATTCTCCAAATCCTCGATTCGATTTCATTTTCGATTCTAAAGTCACGATTCGATTCGATTCGATTCTCGATTTTTAACAAAAAAAAATTTTAAAGCACAAACTATGCCATTTTAAGACGTATATGCAATATA